>NW_010562453.1:0-28852 GCF_000687285.1 Phaethon lepturus | reverse complement strand
GAAGAGCGTGCTTTTAGATGTGTTAGCTCATCCTTTAAATATCCCTCTGTAAACAAGGAGAGTTTTATTTTTAGCATAATTGCTGGTCGAAGTGAATCCTGGATCCTCTGTTCCCTCGCCGGCCTCCCCATTAGGATTCACTAGAGGTGCTTTTAGTAGATGTATTGTGATCTGTACTTGGTGATATTTCACTTTGTTTTCTTCTCTGCCCCTCGCCTCCCCCTGCAGCATAGACATACTGACCTCGCTAACCTTTATTTTCTCCTCCCCAGTATATCTGGACAATGTCCCTTTCAGCGTACTGGTCGGAGCAGATATATCGCAATCCTGCTGCAAGGTGACAGAGCTGTGACCTTGCAAACCAGCGATAGTGCTGGCCTGCTGCTTGATGCTGAAAAGCCTCCAAGTCTGGGCACGCCGTGTCTTTCTAATTAGAAGCACTATATTTTCCTCTGAACAGCATGGGGGGGCTGGGACAGGGGGTTACGTTTGGGGGAGGTGGTGTGCCAGGTTCGTGGCACGGTTCCTCGCTGCTTGCTTTTGGCCGTGTGCCGGAGCAGGTCAGCCAAAGCCCAGCTCGTGCTGTCCTGTGACCTGCGTGGGAGCCCGCGGGCGCAGGGGTGTCCTTCCCAATGAAAATGGCTCCGGGTCATTTTGTTCTCACCCACTTCAAAGGCCCAGACACCCTCAAGGTGCCAAAGGGGCTTGAAAGGCATGATACAAAAAAAAGCGAATCTGAAATTCCGTATTTACTTCTGGCTTTCATTCTTGTAGGATGTATTGGGTCATGTGCTTTTCTTTGCGAAGACATCCAACTCTTTCATTTCTTCAAACTTTAAAGGCTCTTGTATTGAGATGATACTAGATCCTAGGGTTTTGGAGTGGGGAGAGGAGCCAATGGTCCTGAAAGCAGGCTTCATATTCTGGAATGCGCAGTCTGCTGCACTGGGACTGGCTTGGCTCTTCCCTGCCTAAAGATCCCCTACAAGCAGCCTTCAGCTGAGCAATATATGGACGCTTAAATCCTGTCAGCCTGATGCATATAGCGGGCTCTCAGACCCCTGTGAATGAATGGTGCAGCTCGTATCCCCTCTTGCCTACGTGTGCTCTGAGTCACCGGGAAGTCCTGTCGTTCTTGGCACTCGCTCGAGCAGGAAGGCGAAGTCTAATCCTTGCTGTGGGACCCAAATACTGCGGCGCCCAAAGACCGAGCTCTCTGAAGCCAGCCCGTGGGTACGCCGGAGCCTGTCCGTGCCCACGTATTCCGGGAAGGCTATTCCCAGCTCTGGCACAGGCTCTGTGCGCATTTCCCTGAACTCTTACCAATGCAGTTGCTTTCTCACAGACGGGGCAGGATGCAGGGTGGCAGCGAGCCAGTAAGACCCTTTTAAATGCCCGAACACTCCTTTCTCCTCCCATGGCTTTATTTCTCAGTTTGCAGCGTATTGCGCCCTTGCTGGGGGGCAGGGTGTGAGGCTGTGGGCACGTGCCTCTGCTCCAAGCTGGTGAGACGTGAGCAGTTCTGGTGCGTGGTCCTGCCGCAAGCCGGAGCGCAAAGGCAGGCGCTGCCGATCCTGTGCAACCCTCTCACGTTGGAGGTGAGGTAGTGAATGGATGGAGTGCTGGTGCCCGCATCCTTCGCGTCCACGTGTGCGCTCAGGCTACACGCAGCTGGGTACCGATCTGTAGTTGGGAGGTAACCCTGCTTCAGAGGAGGGGTGTGTTGTGGTTTTCCCTGTGATGCTCAGCATGTGTTGAGGGTCTTAAGGCACTGAGTGCTTTTGCTGGGCAGTAACCGAACCGTCTGACTACTGGTATCTCTGCCTCCCGTTGTTATGTGTTGCCTCCCCACCTGGTTCTGAAGCACCCCGTGGGGCTCAGACCCATGGGTACGGGCTTGTGGCCGGAGTCTCCACTGGCAATCTTCTGGAGAGATTGGTGACCTGATAAAGGTGCTGCTGATCCCCCTCGTATCTTGGGGGGGTTTGATTAAGGCTGAAATACCTGCATCAAATACTCTGGGCTTTAAACTGTGAGTGTAGATATAGCCCGTAACCTCAGGAGAGGGTTATCTGCATCTGAGCTGAGTATTTTGGGGAGCAGCTGTTGGGCTCCAGTTGAGGCAGTGAGGACCCGTGAAAATGAGCTGCGGGATGTGGGGGAGAGCCATTGCATGAGGGCAGAGGCCAGCCTGGAAGGGAAATGGGTGACAGACAGACGGAGGAACGTAGTAGCCAGGTTTTATTCTAGCATGTCCTGTAACAGAGCAGCAGTGGTTGCCTTTGCCTAACTCTGCTATGCACCAGCTTTAGAAAAACTTGCCTGGCTCCTGCAGAGTAAAAATACAAGCTTGAAACCAGAGTGAGAGAGGATCCTGCAGGGAAAAGCCTCCAGCTCCCAAAGAAAGGTTGAGATCCACTCCTCCCTGAGCTGCTCGGCGACCGGGGGGCTGGAGGGGCTGGGGACGAGCTGGCGTGGAGGCAGCGAGGGATGGCTCGTTGCAAAGGAGACGAGGAGGGGAAGGCATCCAGCGTGTGGGGCACTGTCATCCTCTGCGTGGCATTCGCCCATCTCTATAACAAGCAACAAGCTTTGGGGAGTGGGGAGTGAGCAGGGCATGAAAATAGTGATTTGGAAGAGCAGTAAAGGTTTTAGCCATTATTTTCTCTAAAGCAGGCGAAACTCAGCCACTCAGCAGCTTCAGGGCTTTAGACAAGCCCTAGTTCACGCTGTGTCTCGCCTGGCAGGAGTGTCACACTGAATGGTGGCAGGAGTGGGCAATACAGAGGGAGGGTGATGAGGAACAGGGGAAAAAAAAAAGGTAGGAAATTAGACTTCATTAGTTGCATTAACCGACTTGTAGGTGGTGAGAGCTTCTGGGCAAGCAAAAAGCTGCATGAGCAGGCAATGTAATCAGGTACAAAAAGCAGCCACAGGAAATCTGAGCCACTGCGCTGGCTGGCTCTGTGCAGCCCTCCTTTCCATTGCTGCGGCCCCGGCGAGCATCGCCAAAAGTCTGCAGGACCATCCCTGGCACCGCTGGTCGAGCGGGTCAAGCCTCCCATCCGGCTTCTCTTCCCGTCTGTGCCGCTGACCTGCAGCGTTGTTTGTCTCGTAGCTCGCCCAGTGGGTCAGGACAGGGATGTCTCTTCCTTTATGTTTATGCAGTGGGCAGCACGGTGTGGCCTCGATAGCCTTTTAGGTGCTATTGTTATACGAATAATTATGTACCCGTTCTGGGAGCTTGTCCTGCCATTTCTATGGTGTTTTCACACAACTGCAGCATTACATTGGATCGACTTAACAGGGATTGCAGCCGAACACTTTGATGCTAATGGTTGCAGTTAACTGCTTTTATTTGTATGCCCTCAGAAGTGTACTTTCCAAGTGCAGCAGGGCAGTTCCTCGTCCCAAGGAGTGTCTGCACTATTCAAACCACCTGTTGCCAAAATGAAAGACAGAATAGAGAAGTGCGTGGCTGCAGAGCCTTGCTTTTGAAAAGTTTCTATTTTAGGAAGACACTCCTTGTGTTTGCTTAAGTTTTAGCAAAAAGCAGATGCCAATATGTCATAATTTGGTCTGCGTTTTAAGTGTTTCACTGAAAACTGATGTGTCTCTTCTTGTCCGTTTCCCCTAGTGCTCCTCACAGCAGTGAACTGTTACAGCGTGAAAGCTGCTACTCGTGTTCAAGATGCCTTTGCTGCAGCAAAACTGCTGGCTCTAGCTCTGATCATCATTCTGGGCTTCGTGCAGCTTGCAAAGGGTGAGTATGTTTCTTCTTTCTTCTGAAAGTTTCTTTCTTCTTTTTGATACTCTGCAGTTAAAGCAGAATCTGGGAATTAGGTATAGAGCCCAAGAGTCCTAACACAAGCATTTCAGAGCTAGGAGAAGTGCTTTACAAACTTCTTTTGTTCTCTTGCATGCTTGGGTGATATTTCCAGCTCATGCTTTGCAAAGGTCTGAGTGCTTTTGTGCATTTTATTTGAGATTTCGAATTTACCTCGCTGAAGTTATGATTGATTTCATGCTACTGGCACCCAGCATATACTACCCAAGGTCTTTGCCGCTTGATGCAGTCACTGTGTGGCTTCTCCCTTTGAGATTGCAGAGCTGCCAAGTCTACAGGGAATGAAAATTTTGGTGCTATGGCTCTTGGAAGTCTTTTCTGTAACTGGTGGTTGGTCACGGCCATTTGTGAGTAGAGAAGTGTCTGCATGTGCAAACCAACTCCCAGTAATTTTCATTCTTCCGCAAACCACCCCTGTACACTTCCCTTCTTCCTACTTCAGGTGTGGAATAGCTTGGTTAAGTCCATGGGCTCACACAGGGACGCCTGGGTCAGGCAAGGCTGCAGAAACCATGTGATGAACGGCGATATTAGGGCTCTCAGTTGACACTAGCATGCATGTCTGTCAACTAGCATCTAAATAAGAAGATAAAAATGGGAAGAGGAAGCAAATTTTCTGGTGTTTTTGCTTGTTTTCTTCATGCACACTTCAAATCCTCTCAAACTTTGGGAGGTATTTTTTCCCCAACCCATCTGATTAACTAACCCACACAGATAAGCTTTACTGTGTGCTTTTTTGTGTAAGTTTTATGACAATAAACTTTTCTTAGGGAACAGTACAGGCCCTACTTGTTAAATGTGGATAAAAGTCTACAGATAGTCCCTCCTGTCTCTGTACTGGAAAGTGTGTGTGTGTTTGTGTGTGCACGTGGGTCTTTTTAATTCCTGTCTCAGCCATGGGAGCCAGTGCTGTCTTTGCAGAATTTCTTGCTTTATCAGAGGTTTTATTTTCTTCCAGCTCAGTGCCTATGCTCAACAGGAACATTGTTTGAGGCTTATCACAAAATATACCTCCTTCCTCTTCATAACTCCCCAGGCTGCTTTGCTTAATGTTTTTTTTTCTCTCTTGGAAGGAAAAGGATAAGTCAACATAAATCTGTAAGTTCTTTGACATTTTACTCATAAAAGGTCTTCACAATTGTTTTTTGCTTGCAGGTTATAATATTAATTTGCATCTTCAGAATCACCTTCCCTCCCTCTGTACTGTTCTTTTGTCTTTTTGTTGAAGGTAAATCACTTTCTGCCCTGGTTCCTCAGGTATAAATACGTGATATTTCCATTGACTTGTATCTGTAACCAGTAAGATTTCAGTCTTGTGGACAAAAAACCCCATCCCATACTCTTCTGTCTCAGAAGCATTTTACCTCCTGTGAAGCCTATTACAGTTTCAAGTTTTTGGTAGGTCTGGAGAGGTACAGCTGTGACTTGCGTGCATCTTACCATACAACTCATTTCATGTGACATTTAGTTTCCACCTGGCCTCTTTAGAGTGAAAGGTAACAGGATCAAAAGCAATATTTAGATGATAACATCTGAAGGCAGACTCTTCCAGTCTGTGCACACAACACTCAACGTAAAGCAAGCTGGTTCAAGAGTGAGAACCTTGGGGTCTACAGAGGATGCTCCTCACAAAGCCCACATTTACACCTTGTCCTAAGTAGCACACTACTGCTTGTCTGAGTTCCTATTTTACAACATACAGCCTGGGATTCTGCCTGTGGTCTAACATGGATTTTGTTAATCTCCTTATGGAAGTTGCAAGATCTCTGGTAAGTCCTTAAGAATGTGCAAGCTCCTTTCATGTGCCCTTCCTTCACTTCCACATGCATTTTTGCAACATTCTTAACTTTTCTTTAAATCATGCCAGGTAACTCTATGCTTTTATGTAACAGAAATACATCAAGAGATTGTCTTTTTTTTCTTATTTTTTTCTTCAATGAAAGCATACTAGCGTCACCTAAAGCATATGGAAAATGGGAAAGCGCTGCACTGTTCAGTCTCCATCTTCACTGGGACAAGAAATGATGGGTGCAAGCTGTGAGGCAAGGGAAAGTTAAATTAGCCATTAGAAAAAACACTTTTAACTGTAATGCAGAGCTCAAGTAGATTGTTCAGGGAGGCTGTTTCACTGGAGATTTACAAAAACAGGTTAATAAATGCCTCTTGGGAGTGGTTTGAGTGAGTTGAACCTGCCTTGGAGCAGGGGGACAAACCCCGTGCACCTGGAAGCCGCCGTGTCTGTGCTCTCTGAGGCTGCGCTCTGCGTTAGTAGTACAGTACAGCGTGGCTGGATCTTCTTCAGGCAAAACACTACACACCCAGTCTTTTACAGTGCCGACGCTTTTAAATGGGTAACTTTTTTCTAAAAGCCTGTTTAACCTCTGAGTAGGTGGGTGATCCTGAGTCCCACACGTAGCCACAGTGCCATGCCTTTGCCGCTCCTCTGTGTGCCCTTGTTTTCTTTTATACCCGCTCCAGTGCTCTTTGGACAAAGAGGACTCTTACCACTACCAGGTTGGTAAATTCGGTCCCAAGCTGGCAGCTATTATTGGGGTGAAATATGCAGCAAGTCGGTTTGTCGGGGGCTGCAGTTTCAGCGGTGAAGGGGTTGTATGTTCCCGTGACGCTCCGGCTAAGTGCCTGAGCAGAGCCGATTAACTTGCTTTAATGGTTACTGCCCCATTCCTGCTTTATGTTTACAGTATCCATAAACAGAGAAGAGGAGCAATACCACAGTTTCTTGCTCAAATGTGGAAACTTCTGAGACTTCACAGAAGTATGTGTTTCTCTCTGTTGACCTCCTGCCTTCAGCTGTTGGCTTTTTTTCTTTTTATCCTTTCATTGGATATTTTCATTATTTTCAGAAAAGCAGTAACATCTCAAGACAAAGAAATATGTGGCAATATTACCACACAGAAAATAGCATTTCCTTGTGATCTTTCTGTGGACAGCTGTTTTACATCACTTCTTTCATGCAACTTCAAAAGGAGGGTAGAAGTGGGTTTCCTACTTAGACAGCCTTTCAACTACTTGAAAGTTGACTCAGTATAGCTGATGCACTTGGAATGCAATTATTTTACTAATACAGAAGTTACACTTCTAAAAGCCTTTGTGGGCCTAGAGTTGTGTTGCTTTAAAAGTTCAGTGTCCTGGACTTAGTGTGTTAAACCTTATATGTGGACCCCAAACTGTACAGCTCACCAGTCCATAGGACCTAAATAGTATAAATAACTTCTAGCATAGACAGGATCAGGATTTTTTCACTCCACTGTTATAATAACTAGGCTTATTTTTGGTTCTGCTGTTTTAGCAGCTCTCACAAATTGCTTTCTGTCCAGCTGTCTCTGGGTACTTTTTGGCCATATTCTTGACCTGGTGAGCAGGATGCCTGGGACTAGATCCTGCAGCCAGTTTGGACAGTGGCTGTGCAGGTTTAAGGGATGTTCTCTGCACTGGCTGTGACACAGAGGTCTGTGGTTAGGTTTGCAGCTGTGTTCTTCATACCCAATCACCCTGCACCTCGCAGTGTTTTAACAAGTAACCTAGGCATGAAACGGTTAAAAAGAAGAATTGGGCATTTGGGACTTAGGGAAATAGATTTTAATACTTGTTTTATTGAACTTATTGTCCTTTTCTCAACGCCTGATTTCTGATCTTAAATTTCTCGTCTGCGGTGCCTCGAGCGCCTCTTTGATGGCAGCAGCATTATTCTCTTAACTCCTTTCATTGGACTTGTCAGAGACCAGCAGAGTTGCATCTGCTGAACAAGCACGGGGTGAATTAAGGACAAAATAGGCAGGTTTAACTCCAGACATTTGCCATGGAGAACTTAGACTAGGCAGAAAATTTTGGGTTTAATCTTGTTGGGGTTTTTTTTTTTTCCCTTTAAACAGATGTGTACAGTATCAGCCAGCACTGGCACCCCCCAGCCCAATATCATTTGCTCTTTGTAAAAAGGTATTTAGAGGTGTAGTTGTGGCTGGCAAGCTCTGAACTCAACATGGGAGGGTTTCTGAAAGTACCAAAATGAAGCTTCAAACCTTCAGTCATTAAAGTGTGCTTAGCATGTCTGTGAAGCCTCCTAAAAATATTATCTAAGTACTCCAGGTGCAAGACAACATCTTGGCACTGTGGGCGTGCATGCACATCTGGGTACTACTTTTATTTATCAAATCCCTTTGCCTTTTGCTAGAAAATGCCTGTTTGATCTCTCCCTTTCTCTGTGAGGGTTATTTTAATAGTTCCTTGTCCAAACCTTTCTCTTTGCCTTTTTTTCTGAAAAGTCCTGCGATTAAGAGAGACCTGAGGGAGGGAAAGTTTACTCACTCTTCTTTCCTCTCAGATTTTCTTCTCTGCTGCCAGTGGCAACATCACTTGAATGTCCCAAAAAAGCCCCTTGAGCCAGATCTGCAGTGAGATGGGTGGGCTGAGCTGATGAGCTCTGCAAGCAGCAAAGGCGAGGGTACAGCTGTAAGCCTGGGGAGGGCAGGACTGCTCTGGAGGGGTGCTGCTGACATGGCAGGAAAACTTGATTTTGTGGCTGGTAATTAAAACCTCAGGCTCCCTCAGGTCTCAAAGCACAATGGCACACAGATACTAAGAGAAAACAAGAGTGGTTGTTGTTCAAATTATCTTGGGCTTGTACCTACACTTAATCATGCTCATCCCTCTAGAGGTGGATAAGCACTTAGCATAGCTAAAGAAATCTGTGACAGGTTTTCCTTTGACCTGGTCTCATAACCTCTTGTGTCCATAGGGTGAACCTGAGAGTGAGCCTGATTAGCAGGTCAATGTTTAGGAGTTTGTTTTCAATTGATTTTTCCTTTTTTATTATTGCCTGCCACATCAGTCATGACTTGCTTTTTTGCTGAGGGTAGATGCAGCAACGTCTTTGTGCACACTGCGGGTCATCGCACACAGGGTAACCGTTTCACTGGTGCCTGTGCCCAGAGGGATGAGCTCACCCAAGGGACTAGCTCTAGGATGCAGCCTGGGACATGAGAATCTACTGATGGTGGAGCTGTAGGTGTCTGAGATGGGTTTGGAGCCTAAAGCCAAACCAGATGGGTGTTCGCCCAGCCAGCCCATGACTAACTCGTACTGTAGATCCTCTTTGGCAGACAGGAGGCAAAGCCTATGGATATTAAAAGTCCTTCAAGCTTTTCAGTGTGTCCCTGCAAGTTGGGGCTGAGGCTCGTGTACAAAAGATTGCAAGAAAAGCATGCCCTGCAGCTGCCCGTGCTGTTTCTTGTTACACTGGCATTCAGAAATGCCACTATAACATGATTTTCCAGCAGTAAGCTTTGAAGGAAAGCTATTGGGCTTCTCTTACTCAACCTCTTGATCAAGGAGCACATGGAGAGTGGAAGACTGTACTGAAGGAGAGCATGAACAAGGAAGCTGGGAAAGCTGCCAGCATCCTGCACCTCTAAATCACGTCAACCACATGTTGGAGATCAATCAGGCATCTTAATGCTGGAGAGTCGATACAACACAATTATGTTTTATAGGCCTCTCTCTCTCTAATCTTTGATTTCTTCTCCTGCCAAAGGTGAATGCAAATGCTGAGGCCAGGTGGGCATGGCAGGTTAGTGTGCTATGTGGCTTGCCTGCTCTGGTTTGGAGTGAGCAGTGGTTCATTTCTGCTCAGACAATTTTTTTCTTGCCCTCTCTGCCCAGAAAAGTTTTGGCAATTACAGGTTCAAGGATAGAGTTCCGTATGCTGGGGCTTTCGCATTTTACAAGTGCAAAGTCACCTGTCCAAAAATAAATAAAATGCGTTTAATAACAACAACAAATACAGAAGCAGTCAGTCAGTGACCTGTGCTGCTTATGATCACTGTGAGTTGGAGTGTGTCTTTACACACACCCTGGAAGCTTGGCCTTTAATGGTGACATGAACTCTTGTTTGTTTAACATTGCGTGTGGAAGCTTAGAGCTGCATTAACTCTTCCGAGTGGTAAATGTGCCTTGACATCTGAAGAGCTGCTTTTCAGTTGTGTATTTTAGCATGTTGCTCATTTTTGGTATCCTGAACGAACTGCCAAATGCTGAGCTTGATGAAGGTAGGTGCCTTGCGTTGGAGGCTGAGGAGCGCATCGCAGACTTGCCGTAGGGGACCCTGCTCACCACTGTTGTGGGCTGAGTGGGTTTTAAGGCAGCTGACATGAGAAGCTCTGTTGGCTTCTCATTTTTCCAAGTGCAGCTATCCCAGCAACGCAGACATATTTAACTAGAGAGCAGCTAATACTTTGGTATTTGCTTCTTTGCAGCTCTGTCTGGATCGCCCCTCTCTGTCTCTCTGAAGCCTTTGGTTGCAGCAGAAGCAGTCTTTCATGCCTAAGGTGTATTGGCACAGTCGATAGCTCTGTGTGTGTGTGAACATATGTTTTTAGTTGCATTTATAGTGAACCTTTCCCACCGACTTCAGCTGCTGGACTGAAGTTAATGGCCTTGCCTATGGTGCTAGAGGTGGGTGACAGGCAGGAGGATCTGCCCTCCCCAGATGTTCTCGGCTCTCCAGCTCTCCTTGTGCTCTGGTCAGCCCCTCCAGAGCCTGGTCAGGTGGCTCATTCTTGTTTGTCACTCTCAATCACAGGTTTCTATGGATGCGGACTGAACCTGTATAAAAAGAAAAAAAAAGCTTACGGAAGTGGCTGGCAACCTAGTAAGGAGTTTGTGTAGGGTTTGTGCCTTGCTGCTAATCTGCCCGGATAGGGACAGACATGGGGACATTTAGGACACACCTTTCCATGCTGTGCTAAGGACCGAAGGGACCCCGTTCATCTGGGGTCTCTGCACTGCCTGTGCTTTCTGGCGGCCAGGGAGGCACGGCGTTGTGCATGCCGTGCATCGATGCAGGGCTCGCGCCGCTGCTTCTAGGTCCGCTTTATTTCTCATCAGCAAATGTTAATGCTGGCAGACACAAAGGTTGTGAAAATCAGGAGGTGTTTGCTCAGGAGGAGGAGGGTAAGAGGTTTTTTTGGTGATATCAGCAGGATGCAGAGGAGATGGGGAAGGTAACAAAACGCTCTCTGGCCCAAGTCGTGTTCTGGTGGACCATTGCAAAAGGAGGAGTTGTGAAGTTTGAGTAGTGTGTGGGATGGAGTGAATCCAGAAGCCCAGACCCTTGGCTTCACCCTGGAGGAGAAATAATGTTGACAAAACTTCCCAGCACTGGGAGGAGAGAGGAGCTTTTCCTTGAAACAGAAGGAAGTCATTGGAATGAGGGGAAGTGTCGTAGCCTATCTACAGCTGGTGGTGAGAACTGGGGACGTAACCCAGGAGCTCTGGCTCCTCCTTAGATGTCCTCTCTGCTGGTCCAAGGTTTCTAGTGGTGTCTTTCAGACCCACAAACTCGTCTGCTACGGGACCCAAGTTTAATAGCTACCGTTCAGAACTGCTTAATACAAGCTGTCTGCAGAGCGGCAGCGATCAGAGAGGAGCAAACAGCTTATGTGGCTACCAGCATCCCTGGGGAGCCAGGAGCTGCCGAAGAGGTGCTCTCCTAACCCTGGCCTCTGTGTGTTTCTTGCCGTCTTGTTTTTCTGACTCTCTCTCTGAACTCTCACTGCTTTTCTTGGGAAATGGCTCAACAGCTGAGTGGATCTTCTCCTCTGAGGTTTTTCATGTATGCAACACATTTCTCCCTGGCTTGGTTTCCTCCACGTGCTCAGGTCCCCCCCCTTCTCTTGCTGAGTTCTCTAGATGGCTGTGTTCCCTCTCCTCGCTGTTTAGGCAAGTTAAAAATATTTAATTATCATTAAATGCTTTCTGCAAGAGAGGATTGCTGTGCTGTTAAAACCAGAATGGACATGACTGGGGAGCAAATGAACATTTTCACAGAAAGGGTCTGAACACGCAGCGCATGGACCCGAAATAGGTCCCTCCTGCAGAAAGGCCCCAGGTGACCCATCACTTGCCGGCACAATTACCAGTGTCTTGGCAACTGGCAAGATCAGCAAATGGGGTTTATGTCAGAGCTTGTTACCTTAATTTGGTTAATTGTAGAGCAGAGTGCAGTTGAACAGCCAGTTCAAACCAGGTTTCAGATTGCCGGGGTGCCGGGCACGGGCAGGGCATTGCCTAGAGAGCAGCCGTGTCTGCCCGGGCTGGGGAGGACGGGGGAGCCGCGAGGGTGCCCAGAACTCGACTTTGCCCGGCGTGCGCTCGCTTACAGACCTCTCGCTCCGGGGGAGCCGTCGAGGCTGTGCTGGGCAGCCTCACCTACAGATTTGTAACCCTTGATTTTGTCCAAAGTCTGCAATTCAAACCTCCAAAGGCTTGCATTGCACGTTCAGGCTTGAAAAGATGCAGAATGCCTGGAACGGAGGTTCATACCTCCATTTTGAACACCAGGTCCCAGTGAGCATTTGTATTAGAGGAAGATGGTAAGAATGACTGTGCTGGACCATCTAGCCCAGTATCCCCAGTCTCTGCTGGGGCCAATAGCAAGCATCAGGGGGCAAGTGTAAGAACAAGGGGGGCACGTGGTGCTTCCTGGACGCTTTCTCAGCCTCCAGTGCACCTCTCCGTCCTCTGCACCAGAGGAGGTATCTTTGTGTGATGGATTTCTCTTCCAAGGATTTACGGGTATAGTCAGAGCTCACCCACTGTATTTTACAACTTGGCCCATGTGGGAAGACATCCGGGATACCTTTCCTGCTGGAGCCTGGCCTTTTTGAGCCAAGCCATATAATGTGGTGCCAGTTATATCTGTAAAGGCATCGCTGTCAGGCGCAAATTATTATCTTTCTGGTGATCCACTGGCCGGCAGGGAGGGACCCTTTGTGGTGATGGGGGGAGAGGATGGCTGCTCTGCTGGGATGCAAGTTTTTGGAGAACTACAACTCTTGCTAGGTGAGTTAGGGAGAGGGCAGTGAGATGTCAGCTCCTCAAGTGTTGAGGAGGAACAAAACCGGCGTTCCTTCCTACCTGGTCTCTCCTGGCTGCCTCCATGCTACCTTGCCACTCCTTTGCCGGTAGCTGCATTTTGGTACTTCAAAGAGATGTTGGATGCGTGCCGTGGCAGGTGCAAGGAAGAGGTGTGCAAGTAATTAATTATGTCTCTCCCATCCATCCCTCCATCCGTCACCCCCACCCACAATGTAATGAAATGCCAGGCTTTGTTTTAATTTCTTTGCTTCGGTGCCGCTCCTGTAGCGGTCCCGCGCTGCCTTTCGGGCTTCTTTGCTTGTGTGTCCCAGAGAGCAAGCAGTCCTGACACACAGCCAAAGCGTCTGTACAGCCCCGCAGTCCACCAAATTGGGCTTGGACCTTCCTTGCCCAGAGGGTGAAGGTGCTTGCGGTTCCCAAGCGGGTGGTGCATCCTGAATCCAGGCAAGTGGTTTCGGTCTGGGAACCACTGATGCTCTCCTCCTCTCCTGGCCAGCTGGGCGAGGGCAGCAGCTCAGCCCTTCCTCGGTGGCACCAGCACATGGTTTCTGTGTCAGGTCTGGGATGGCAGAGAGTGAAACCTGCAGATGCCTCAGAAAAAGGAACGTTTGGCTTGAGAGCTTTTTGCCTGTGACAAGCAGAAGGAGGCTTTCGGTGGAAGCTGGTGTCCAGCTGCGGACAAGGAATGGAGCTGTGAGCCCACGGCGTGATGCTGCTTGTGCCCTGGCTGCTCCCAGATCAGAGCATCCTCCTGGCGTGGTAAAGGTGGTGATCCCTCGGCCCGGGTGGGAGTTGGGCTACTGGCAGAGCAGGAGCAGACCTTTGAGAAGAGATGTCCCGAGGGGTGTTTGAAATGTCTGGAGAGCTCTCCTGCTCTCCCAGTCCATCAGTGTGCATTTCAGTAGCTAATTACAGTCACTGTTAACAAAAAATGTATCTTATTCCCATAACAAAAGACCTGGAAAGAGCTAGACTGCTAATTTTCGGGGGGCGGGGGGGGTCGTAGAAAATAAACTCAGGAAAGCTGAGCCTGAGGGATGGAGCAGAGTGTGATACTGTGCACACCCACCTCCTGCTCAGCCTTATTGTTCACAGCCAGGCTGGGGCATTAACGCTAAATTAAGCCTTAATGACTGAACCTGTAAGCCAGGAATTAAACTCACAGTGTTGTATCAGTCTCTTTGCATTTCTTGGCTTTCCTGTAACACTTTGATGTACGTGTTCTAACCTCACTTGTTAAAAAACGATTGGTGCATTTTGCTGAGGAGATTCACTGGCTGAAGGGGCATTAAATACAACCGGCATATCCCAAGGTAGATTCAAACGAGACCTTTGTAGCGCAAGGTGCTGCCAGGGCAACACCGGTGGAGAACTGCAGTCTGCGGTGGGATCTGGACAAATAGAGCCTTGGAAAACTGGTGTTTCCCAGATGTAATTGCCCATGTGCTGCTGCTGTGGTCCCAGCTCCTTTGCAGCTCACACCCACAGCATCCCCTTGCAAATGAAATAGCAACCGAGCAGCGAAAAAGGCAGAAGGGGAGCTGGTTTTCTGAGGAGTTTTGTGAGCAGAGAGCATTTTGGACACCATATTAGGGAATATCTTTTTGCCCTGGATAGGACTCAGCGGGAGCAGGCGGGAGAAAGGAGATGAAGGGGAGCTATGCCCAGAACGGAAAGGATGGGGATGGAGCTGGAGGGTCAGGTAGAGAGAGTGAAAGACAAATGTAGCTCTCCCATGTGCACAGGGCAGCTCCATGTCACTGGCATAGATTTGGATCAGTCCTTTTTGAAGCCCCGTGGATGAAAGATGTAGACCAGTAGTGCCGTCGGGAAAAGTACCCCTTTCCCAATGCTAGAAAGGTGGGAGTGAGGTGTTAAAAGGTCTGTGCATCCATGTTTGTTACCTGGCCTCTGCAAAAGTGGCTTTTGGTGGCATAGGGGAGTGAATGTTTCCAGTGTGAGATGGGAAGAGAGACCATCCAGAGGAAAAATGCCTGGTGTATTAGGATCCCTCTCCCCACATGCATGTCCTGGGTACCTTGTGCTAAGAGATGAAGGGTTAAGCTCCAGGCCCTGCTGACTGCCATGTGATGCAGTTGCTCCAGTGATTAGTAGAGATCTGTGCCCTAAGAGGAATCACATGGGCTTAGACAGGGCTCCCTGGATTGCAAACGTGCCCTGCTGAATCCTGCCTTGCGCCCCGCTTCCGTCCTCACCAAGGGGAGCGCTGGGTCTGGGGAGGGGAGCGTGGCTTTGCCATCCCAGGCCTACACCCACATCAAAAGGCAGGGAACAAAACAACTGCAGAGCATTTTAAAGCAAAATAAATAAACCTTTGGCTGCTCTGGGAGAGTTCTTACCAAAGGTACAATTGAGTCGACTATTTATGGCTTTTTATTTCAAAAGCAGATACATAACAGGAACTTTTGATATTCAAGTCCTAAAGAAGCTAACTTCTGATACTCAAGCCCCAAAGAACCTGACTTCCCACAATCAAAGGGATTGCCACAACCTTCTGCTTTATCAGGTGGCTGGTGGGACTAGAGGAAATCCTGGGTTTCTGCTTTATTGGGTGGCTGGTGGAAGTGGAGGAAATCCTGGGTTTTTATCGAATGAAAGCAGCTTTCAGCTGAGAGGACAATTTGACAATATCTGTTTGCATAGCATCTTCCAGCAGGAAGGTCCCCAGAATGTTTTCTTCGCAGGAAGAAGTTATCTGGGAGATTACCTCCGTGATAGCATGTTGCAGTGTGAGAAAGTTTTGAGGACTCAGTAATGGCCAGTTGCTTGAGACAAGTATATTTGGGGCTGATTATTTGGTCCATTACTCCAGATGAATTAAGTACTGTAAAACTGGAGGGATCAGCCCAATAGAAATATGTGCACATGCTCTCTAGCATGACCTCAAATGCATCAGCATGATTATTACGTATCCTAAGAGCAGCTTTTGCCTCCAGGCTTCTCTGTTTCAACTCCCAAAAAGGCCCTTGGGGTTCACAGTCCGTCTGCATCGATCTTGTCTTGTTTTTGTTTTCTGCAGGTGATGTGACAAACCTGACTCCTGAGCACTCCTTCGAAGGCACAAAAGTAGGCGTGGGGAACATTGTGTTGGCTTTGTACAGTGGTCTCTTTGCCTATGGAGGATGGTAAGATGCAGCCCTGTACCTCTTTTCAGTGCTGAATACTGTAGTTGGTTTCTTTGTCCCCGGATTATGTTTGCAGGAAGAGTGTGGTCCACGACTTTCCATCTTTCTTGTAATCAGGGCAATGAGGCAGATGCTTTGGGTTTGGCTACTAATGTTAATAGTCGAACTTCACATCCCGTTTCCAGCCAGGACACAGAAGCAGGAAGAAATGGTGGTGATCATGCGATTCAGAAGAGGCAGCAGATGATGGGTTGCTTGGTGCAGCTTCTAGGTGGTGTTAAGAGAAAGCAGCAGGGTGGGTTTAGCTAGCAGAGAAGAGATGTGTTACATGCCAGCAGATTATTTAGAGCACCAAACTGAAGCTGCTGGAAAGCTTCTTTATCAGTCCCTTTGAGCACTTGTAAGCACAAGGAGCCTGCTCAATTTGCTGTGAAAACAGGTCAGTTGTAGCCATCCTTATCACCTGGAGGGTGGCCCTGCTGCTTGTGGGTCCAGCTCTTCACCTGCAATCACCTCTCCTGTTGCAAAGAAGCTGGCAGCATGGTGTGCTCGATCCACCAGCACCATCCAGGGCATGCGCTTTGCAGGTTGCAGCCATCATAAGTTTTTCTGCAATCCCCTTGGAGATGAGTAAGGTGAAGGGCTTCATGTATTCCATGGACGAAGCAGAATTAACCACTACTCTTTTTAAATTACAGGAACTACTTGAATTTTGTTACAGAAGAGATGATAAATCCCTACAGGTAGGTGTGTGTCCTGTGATTACTTCCCTGGGAGGAAAGCTTGTTCTTGGGAAGCCCTTTCCTCATGTGTGTAACAGGGGTTGCTAATCAGCCCAGAAGCTAAGGTCTTTTTCCAGGGAAATAGAAAACGAGGTAAATTAATGGCAATTGTTACTCCCTGGAATAGGGAGAAGTGGAATAATAATCTCTGTATGAGAAGGGCTGTTGCTTACGCTGCTTTCCTGTACTGCTAATATTATCAGTGTTGCTGGAAAGTCCTGCTTCCTTGGCATGGCACCTCTCTGAATTATAGGCGAGGAAGAAGCACTCATGGCTTTATTACTGTCTTGTATAAACTCCCACAAGAGCATTTGTGCATACATCTGTTTGTCATGTGCTCTTCCTGTTTCTTGAGCAATAGCTGCTTTTCTGCTCTGCTCGTGCCTTTCAGGGTTATGCAGAGGACTTGGTGAGATAAGGGTGGGCCACACCAAAGCAGGACATCACTGATAAATCATTTTTGCTCCTAGGGAAGGTGCCTATGAGGCACCGTCGACACGAGCTTCGGGGTCACTTGTGCAAGAACCCATTCCTGGCTGACCCTGGCAGTGATTAGTGCCTGCTGGGGGAAGCATGAGGTTTGATACGCCCTTTCCTTGACAAACACAATTATAAAAAAGTTTTTGCAGATTGCAATTATTTTCTTGTCTTCTGAATGCAGTCATGGTATTTGACTCTCTCCTCCTGTGGCTTTGAGCTCCACTAGACCAATTATACGTGGCATCAAGCAGGGTTTCCTTTTTCAGTTTCCGTTTGCAAATGAAGTTAGACTATTTGGAAAGGCAAATTTGTACCAACACAGCCTCGTCTTTATAGACCCTTTCAGACTGTGTCTGAACTCATTTTCTTTGAGTTTTATCAGTGCAGCCAGCTGCACAGAGTTAGAGCCTAAAAACTGCCCACTAAATCCCCAATCTTTCCATGTCGCACAAGAAACTCACCAGCACAAATGCTTCTCCTTTGCCCAGAAGAGGATGCACGCGCTAACGCCACGGGCCAGC
The DNA here is from genome assembly GCF_000687285.1 of Phaethon lepturus. Taxonomy (NCBI): domain Eukaryota; kingdom Metazoa; phylum Chordata; class Aves; order Phaethontiformes; family Phaethontidae; genus Phaethon; species Phaethon lepturus. The sequence goes on along the minus strand of NW_010562453.1, from coordinate 11,181 downwards.
AGGAGACACAGGGGGGCATTTTTAATTGATTGCCTTTGCAGTGATCTTGGATTACTGCTTGCCGAGACAGCCAGAGTGTCTCCATGCAAAAAGTCCCTTCTGCCATAATCCTTCACTCCACATCTGTCAGCCTCCAGGCTGTTCCCACGTGGGCATCTTCTCTCCTAGGGGAGCAGCCTGTGGCGAAACGGGACATGCTGAAGAGCCAGAGAAGAGCAGAATGGCTCAAGCCAGCTTTCAGTGAGCGCGGGAGCGCTGCACCATGAGCCGCCGATCCCTGGCATCAACAGATCTCTTCTCTGAACTGCAGTGCTCCATTACAATTTCTGGTTTTTTCCTAGAAACCTGCCTCTGGCTATCATCATCTCGCTACCTGTAGTCACTTTGGTTTATGTGCTGACAAACTTGGCTTACTTCACGACCCTGTCGACGGACCAGATGCTGACGTCCGAAGCCGTGGCTGTGGTAAGATAGGTGCATTTCTAATATGATTCATCTGTTTTCCAGGGCTGGTTAAATCAGACTTACAATCTCTGCATACGTCTCCTAGTTGTTCTAGGCTGATCATGGCTGCTTACAAAAAAGCTGATGTTTGACAGGAGATGAAGAGCAGTCGTGACGGGAGCAGGGAAGAACATTGTGATACCAAGTGGGATTAATCACAGACGATAGTAAGGGTGGGCAGATAGTTAACGCTGCTCTTAATTTGTAAATATGCAAGGTTGCTGCTGGCCTCATGACTTATCATCAGTTACCAGCGCATGTTATTTACGGGAAAAGGTCATTCAGTCAATACTAAACTAGATTGTTCTGTCTCTGTATCTTCCTTGTTTTAATTAAGAGAGAAAAATAATACTTCTATTAATTAAAATGCCATTGCGGTCAGAAATCCTGATTGCTTCAGAAGTGAGCAGCATGGTATGACCTTGCAAACTGACTGTGACCAGGATTGTTCGGTGCTTCAAGGGGAGTCTCCCAGTCCAGGATAAGTTGGTCTTGGCCATTCAGGTGACAGCGCTCCATCCTTCGGGTTAGTACCAAGCCCCGGCTCCAGCCTGCACGTACACAGTGCTGAGTTATTGGAGATGCTGGCCTGTGTGGCATTGCTCCAGTTGTGTGTCTTTGCAAGTCTTGAAATCAATATAATAGTGTTGGCATAAAACTGCAGTGAAGCAGTATGGGGTCAGTTTGTGATCTAAAACTACAACTCCAGGTCACCGTGTTTCGAAGGGGTCGTGTCCCAGGTCCTTACTCAGCCATTGGCAATAGCTGCGTGTCTGAATCTCTTCACAGTTTCCATTTGGTCTTGAACTTTTGGAAAGCTGTTCCAATAACTGTTGTGTCCTGACTCTGAGGGAAGGGCTTGCTGATGATTCTTTTGCAATTCCACGATATGCTTTTTCAGGAGGGAGGAGCAGCACATGGCAGTATGGAAAAGTCCGTAACAGCTTCAGCTACCAAGCCATGTTAATTGTTCAGATTTCTGCAAACGTTAAGCCTATGTAGGCAGGTATGAGTTCTTTTGGGTGTTCTGGGTGTGAAATGTCTGTCTCGTCCCCCCTTTAGGATTTTGGGAACTATCACCTTGGCGTCATGTCCTGGATCATACCCGTCTTTGTAGGTTTATCATGCTTTGGATCTGTTAATGGATCTCTCTTCACTTCTTCCCGGTAGGTTTCTTGCTCAATTTTGTGGTTTTTGTTTACAAGTCATGCTTAATGCCTCTTCATTTGGAGCTGTCCTCCAAAGGGTGGCTGTGGGTAGACACAAAGCCTAAAGGGTCTGGAAGCCATGTGAGGAATGCAAAGAAAGACTTTTAAGACTTTAAAACCATACCCAGTTTAAAGGAAACCCTTTCAGTTGTCTTAGTCTTCTGTTCCTCAGGCAATGTCCTGTTGAAGTTATTAGAACATAAACACAGGCGGTGCTGCCTGAGAAAGCGGCTTTAATGAAAAGCAGAAACTTATGATCAGGGCTGAGAATCCCTCCAGCAAGGGAAGAAAGGATGGGGCAGGACAGGTACTGAGGAGGTTCCAGCTCTGACACGTCTCCCAGGTTATCTTAGGAAAGTCGCTTAATTGCTCTCTCTGGAAAAGAGGGTATAAATACATCTTTTCTTGCATTCCTTGCCCATCTCCAGCCTTCCTTCCAAGACAGGCACTCTCCACTGTGCATACATGCAGAACAGCCCGTGCTGGGGTCTGATCCTGGAGTGCCCCACTCCTGAACCAGTGACCAGCAAAAGGGCAAGAGTTGGTGTCGTGCAATGCACCACTAAGGTGGAAAACCGGCATGGAGCCTTGGCATTTCAGTCGTGCTGGCCTCAGCTCTGTCTAGGCTGAGCTTGGGCTGTCCCCCCTTGTTTTGTGCTGAAGACAAACCCCAGCCCGGGGCTGAAGGTTGCAGAGGTGATAACTGCTCTGTCTTCCCCGCCTCAGGCTGTTCTTCGTGGGATCCCGAGAAGGACACTTGCCTTCAATCCTGTCCATGATTCACCCCAGGCTTCTCACTCCCGTGCCATCCCTCATCTTTACGGTAAGCACCTGGGTCTGTGATGATGAGCATCGACCCGGTACTGAGAAATGGGTTGGGGGTAGGATCCCATCAGAGTGGTTGGAGGGGGGCTACTTGGGCACCATCTCCAGACACAGCCATTTCTGCATGCACCTGCAGGAGAGGATAGACCCTCTCCTCATCCTCATATTCCACTTCTGTTTTTGAAATCGCTCCAGGCACCAGTTGAAGATGGCTTAAATGCATAAAAATTAGTCAGCTGCTTTTCCTATTATTCTAAAATACCTGTATTTAGTGTTGTAACATACGTGATTTTTGCCTACTTCTCCTTTTGCTCATGGCTTCTTTTTTTTTCTGGATGCAGTGCGTCATGACTCTGCTCTATGCCTTCTCCAACAACATTTTCTCTGTCATCAACTTCTTCAGCTTTTTCAACTGGCTGTGTGTGGCTCTGGCCATCATCGGCATGATGTGGCTGCGTTACAAGAAGCCAGAGCTAGAAAGGCCCATCAAGGTGAGAGCAGCATGGTAATTGCATGGTGGGTCCTCCCTGAGTCCCTTCTCAGCACCAGGAGAGGTTCAGCAAGTACAGCTGCTTGTCCTGGAAGGAAGAGGGACTGGGATTGTAAGCGTGCAGGGGAAGTGTTTGCGTGGAAATCTGCTGAATGCGAAGCGGTGCGGGAGGACGAAGAGCTGCTGTGGCCACAGGGACATCAGAGCGAAGGAGGCTCTGGGTGTCAGAGATGCAGGGTGTTCCAGTGGGGTATCCCAGTCGGAAGTTCTCAGTGACTAACGTATTCCCCCAGGACAAATCATAGGCTGTGGCTCTCCGTGAAATACTCTGTACCATCATGGAATTCACTTAAAATACTTTTTAAATAAAGCAGACAATCCTACGCCTGCAGAGATGAGAACTTTGTTCTCTTTGTCCTTGGCTAACTTGGCAGTACCGTGTCCCATCTGGGAGGAGGCCAAGATCGCGTCAGCCACAAGCATGTCTGCCTGCCTTAGAGGCATGTTTCTCACTCGTTCCCCTGCACAGTCCCGTCTCTGCCAGGCAACAGGAGCCAGAGAGAAACAAACTCACAGACCTGTACCAGTGCCTTCCCAAAGTAACTCTTTTTAGGGTGGTTCCTTTGGTTTTTGATTTTACTTCTAAAAGCTGGGCTGCTCTCAGCAGGTGCTCTGCTCAGAGCAGTGTAGCTGAGTCCCCTGAGAAACTGCATTGAAGATGCTGTGGCTTGTGATGCTAAACTGTGGCTTGTGATGTAAATTTGATGCTGTTGGTACAGATGCTTTTTATAAGCAATCGTTCAAGTGTGGAATTGGGGTAAAAGAATGGGTGCTGAGGAAGGTTTACACAGTCTTGGCAAGCCACGTCTCCCTACTTTGTTGTGCTGGTATTAAATGTATGTGTTAGGTGTTACCTACTTCCATTTTCTCCAGGATTGCTGAAAGAGCACTGCATAAGTACCTTCTGCGAGGCAGTTCATGGTCCCCTTGTTCAGAGCACTGGGACAGACAGGAGCACTGTCCACACAGGGTCCACGGTGGAATATGAACTCCTTCCCTCCCCAAGCTGTATGGCTAGATAAAATTCACTGGAAAATGTACCCTCTTCCCCTGATATAACTTCTGACCTGTTTTTTGGGTCCTTACTTAGGTGAACATCTGCCTGCCCATTTTCTTCATCCTGGCCTGTTTGTTTCTCATTGCTGTTTCCTTCTGGATGACACCAAAGGAATGTGCGATTGGCTTTGCAATCATCTTCAGTGGGATCCCTGTTTACTTCTTCGGGGTCTGGTGGCAGAACAAGCCCAAGTGGGTTCTCCAGGGCATCTGTAAGTATTACCAGTGAAAAGCAAGAGTGCAGCCTTGGCTTTTGCTCCAAAAATAGCAGTTTCCCAGTGAGCATGCTACAGCTAGTAGCACTGGATCTCCTTTGTATAGTGGAGGCTTCCAGTGTCTTGGCTCTGATCAATTCTTCTTTAACAGTAGCAAGTTTTAACCTGATGATTATCTTACCTACCAAGCACCCAAAACGCACCCTGACTTGCAATAATTGCAAAGTTTGGGCCAAATACTTTTTTTTTTTTTTTTTTTAAATCTTGGCAAACGGTTGTTACGCAGTGGAGCATAATTTGCAGAGCACATTGCTGCCTTTCTTCTGCCTCCTGTGAAAAGCACAGGGTCAAGCCTTTTGTCATCAGAGAATCCCTTTCCAGTGGTGTAGGAAAAGACATAACAGCGTAACAGTCTGAGCACAGTTGGCCTCAGTCTGACTGCTGAAAATTCGGAATTAGTCCCAGTCCATCGTTTATCCAGTGCTAAGGTTCCTGATCCAGCCAAAACTCTCCTTGGCATCAAAATGTGGCAGCAGAGCAGAGGGAAGGGAAAATCCCCTGGATGTTTTCTCTTACGAGGTTTATTTTTAAGGTATCTTTGTATAGGGTTTTCCAAGAGCTGACACTACACCACGGTGTGTTTTGAAGGGATGGAGAGGCTGTGCTTGGCACATGTAACCTCTCTCAACAACTGAATTAAGAAAGTCAATCCATGTAGTCCAAGTAACTAAATTCTACTATCCGCCTCCCAGCTCCTACAACAGGCTGACCTAGAAAAGCAGACAAGTAGAAATGCCCAGCCCTAGCTGGATGCTTTTTATGAAGAAGAAAAAGGCTTTCAACAGTGCTTAGCACTTGTTATTCTTACACACACACCCCCATCTCTCTCTCACACTCACTTTTTTATTCTGAGTATTAGGCTCAGTTCCTGGAAAAGCCATTTTTGCAGTGCCTGGGTGGCAAATTACCATATTGATTGTTTTCCACCACCAACGGCTTGTAAGGAGAATATAGAAAATACTCTGGGAACACAGAATGATAATCCTGCAAATGTCCAGTTCGAAACATATGAACTTTAAACACATGTGCTATATTCATATATTGCAGATAATTTGATCACCTCCAACTGAGCTGAGTTTGACTTTGTGTGTATTTAGGATTAGTGTTAGCTCTACCTGGCAAGACCTTGTGATCTCTAAACACACAGTGAAGCAGCAGAAAACACAGGTGTGTTTGGATACGAGCCACCAAAACTAATGGGTGGAAAAATAAAGTTACTTCAGTTTAGCACCTTTCCTGTGCAAACTAGCATCTGAAATGCTTCCTTTGCTCTTCACCTGCTCTGGGCAAGGCAGTGGACTCTGCCATGTGTTCAGTATGCTGAGCTGGTTTTGTCCTGGCTACTCCAGCCTTTAAAGAAGCTGTGTGCACATGCAGCCGAGGGTTTCAAAATTGGAAGTAAAAGCATCATTTCCTGCTATTGTGCCTGACTTGTATGTTCTGGCATCCAAATGTAGTTACCGTATCACCATGCAATTAGCAACTGGTGTCAGGAGTTACTGGAGCCTCTCTCGGGGCAGTACAGCATCCTTGCCGCAGGAGCAAAGCTCCCAGTGTACCGTGTTTAAGTTCTGGGCATGAGTAGCTCACAGCTCATTTGGTTCCAAGTCTTAAATTGTATTTGGACTAATCTTGCTCAGAACCATGGTGGGGAGGCAAATGTGTCAGCCCTTTTGAGGCAGAGTATCATGAACTGAACCAAGATATATTCTGGGCCCCTGCATGTGATCTCAGACCTGTACTTTGCTTTCTTCCCCATAGTCTCCGCAACAGTCCTGTGCCAGAAACTGATGGAAGTGGTTCCGCAAGAATCATAAGCAGGAGAAGCCAGAGACATTCAGCTTGAGGAAACGCACAATATTATTTTAAGACAGGAGAAAAAGACAAGGAGAAAACGCTTCTGATCCCTCGTAAACGAAACCTAGGCACTGGAGCACCCCGTCGGAGCTGCTTTGTGTCTGACACCATGCCCCCAGCTCTGCCTTGCCTCCGCCAGCCCCTTCATCACCACCCTTTATCCTGGCAGATGAGCAACCCTGCGATGAGAAGTTCTTGGTACAAAGGTGGGCCAGGAGGAGGAATTCCTGCCAGCAGCTTCAAAGCAGGGTCCTGCCTGTCTGGCAGCAGCGAGAGCAATCAGCATCTGTGTGTGTGTGTGATACTGAGGGCTGTACTTCAGTTCTGCGTTCTGTTCAGTTACTTGTTTTGGGTCTGGGATGCCCCAGACAATGGCGGATCTGCTCATGAGCCCAGTTTAAGTGTCGCCAGCCGTACAAACGTGCCTGTGTAAGGGGCTGGGACTGTCACAGAGCCACAGGGTGGTCCTGGGCCTGGCCCACCTGCCTTACCTGGTCTAGCGGGGTGGTTGGGAAGCAAAGGTTGGCTGATGTTGGCTCACACGCTCACACACACACACACACACACAACTCATACCAAAATACGTGCTGCTGGACGCTTTGGACTCTGTCCCCTGGCAGTGACTTAGGTGAGACAAGGCAGAGCAGAATTAGTGTCAGAGAAATGATGTGAGGAGGTCTTGTCTGAGTTTCATTGCGTTCCTTGGGGTCCCCTGCCACTGCCTGGCTTTTAACTCAGATCCAAGCCATCTCCCTGCTATTGAGCCAGTCCTCCGGGATGCTCTTCACCAGAATGCCCATCCCGTAGCCCTGTGAATTAGCACTGGGGCAGGTGCAGGCCTGAGGGTGGAGTTCCTCCTGATAAACCCAGGGAATTGCAATTAGCAGAAGGCTAAGTCCTTGGCTTGCTCACTCCATGTTTTTCTGTAGGTAGGCTATCATCCAGCATGGGATGAGCAACATCATGCTCTCCAAATGGCCCTGTTGCCCTCGGTGTGATTCATGTTTTCCCTAAACCATTTGCAAAGAGGAAATAAGGGTGGGATTCCCTTGGCTCGTTCGCTGGGGTCTGTCTGTGCATTGCCTGTCATCGTGCCCTTCATTATGCTGTGTCTCTTCTAGAACATGCAGTGGAGATGGGACCAACTGAGTCTGGGGGTGTAGAAAGGGGCAGATGTCCCCAGATGGCTGGAGTCTGGTTCTAATCTTGGTATGCTGTAGATGGTGTGTTTTGCTCTAAGAAGCAGGGACTGGCGGCCTGTTCCTTCTTCGTGCAAAATTGCAGCATCAGGTTTGGCTTGGGGAGATGCCCCTACCAACATCCTCCCATCCAGGGAGTGGTCTTTGTGCATTAAACCACAATCCGCATGTGAAATCTCGTATTGATGTTGTGGGTGGTGCGGTCCCATCCCCTGAGCCCACCCAAAATTCTTCTAGTTCCCAAGTAGTCAAAACTGTCTTCTTAGGAACATGTTGCTCTATTTGGTCAAAAGCATCGCCTTTTCAACAAAACTGCAGTTCTTGAACAATTTGCTCATAATGCCTCTGCACACAAGGTGATCGGCAGTTGGAAATCAAAAGCATCTTGTCCTCACAAGTGAGCTGCTTCAGTCAGTCTCTGTTACAGATGTTCTTTATGCTTGTGCTTTGTGCAAATAGGTTGTTGGACTACTTTTTTTCCTCGGTATTTTTGTAAACAAAGCTGTTTGGAAGCCAGGATCCTCCAAGAGCTAATGCTTTCTACTGGATTCCCCTCTTAGCAAAGAGTTATTTTGGATGAAGAGGGATTAAGGACACCAATGGTACTAGCTCATGCTTTGTTCTTTTAAGAAGTTCTTTAGCAAAAAAAGTGTTGTTATAGCAGGTGGCAGCTTCTATTCAAGTGTGTGTCACAATGACCGTGGCTATGTCAACGAGCGTCTACATGCAGCTCTTTGCTCTTGCTTCGCCAGCCACGCGTTTTTGCTTTGAGGCAGTGCAGGAGGGATAGGTGAGACAATCAGCACGCTGAAAACCTTTACTGTCAGGTTGGTTCTGCCATGGCAGCACAGTGTAGAGATACCCGAGCCAGCTCAGGTGCCACTTTACATGGTTGAGCTCTCCTGGAGCTAAGTTAACCTATGGAGAGTTGCAGCTGGTTTGGGTATCTCTACAGTGCAGAAGAACCCAAAGTTTATGGCCAGTGCATGGCTTTTCAGGGAGCTATATGCAATGAATTGGAGCATCTCAGATCCAGTGCCTGTGGAGAGGCATTTGCATAAATAAGGTCGTGAACCGTAAAACCTGAACTCAATTTTTGGAATCCTCTTCCAGCTGAAGCCTGAGATGTTTTAGCAGTGTAGTGATGGGAGATCACTGCTTAAGCTGGACCTGTTTCATCGAGAACCTCCGTCTCTCACCTTCCACTTGGTCTGCAGTTTTTTGGCTATAATGGTCTCAGGGTCTGGGTTCAATGTAGGGGCTCTCAGTGCTCATCTATACCAGCAGCATTACTTCTGATGCAAAGGAAAGGGATTTTAACTCTCAGCCACCTCAGTCCAATGTAAACTAGCACTCAAGCCACAGAGAGCTCAAAATAGGTCCAGATTTCCCAAAGGCTCTGGGGGTTGCTTGGTTTGGAGACATCTTTAAATGACCTTTATCAGTGATGAAGACCATCACTACACAATATCCTCTTGGTGAACCTTTGACTCTGTTTTTAAAGAGGAGATGTTACACTGAGAAATTTTTTTTTTAATTAATTCACTGATCTTAATTAAATACTTAATTCGCTTGCTTGCTCTTGATGAATTTTCATGATTCTTCACTTGCTGCTAAAGATCTTTCTCTTGTTCTAACCTGCTGGCTTTGGCATTGGTACCGTATGTTTCATGGTGGTCTCACTAGCATCTTTATGGCAACAGACTTATAGGAAGAAACTGAACCGGGTACCAGCACAGAATGACAAAAAATGTTGAATTTTGTCAGCCACAGCTCACATCTCAAAGTTTACTTTTCAAAACATGATTTCTTTTATCCTTGATTTACTGACCCCAATAATTCCCCAATAATTTACTGACCCCACCAGAGCTTGGTGACATGGCTGTAAGAGGTTGGGTTATTTTTTCCTGGAGGTTAGGGAGATACTGAGTAAGGGGGTAAAACTGAATTTCATTTCGTAAAGAAAACACAACTAAGGTAATTTTTACTCCAGTGGGTGAAACTGCTGTTACCAGCATCTGCTGTCCAGCACGACAGCTTGTAACGCAGATCAGCAGCCAGGAGTATCTCTGCCCTCGGGGGCTTGCAACGTTCAGCTGGATTTTGGTATGGAAAAAGAGAGAATACATCCCCCTGAAAGGCCTCCTTGCTGCTTGTTTTCCTCAAACGTGGAATGAGATGTGTCACTGAGGGCGAGGGGAGCAGCAGAGACTTCACAGAAAATTTTTCATCGTTCCCAGCACTGGATGTGGGATTTTTCTCTCGTTTCTCTGTTTGCTTGTGCTCTTTTGGGCCCATGCTCAGTCACGACCGTTGCAAGCCACCAAGGGAGAGAACCCCTTCCCACAAAGGACACAGACAGCCACAGTGGCTTTGCTTTCCTGAACAGTGGCTACAGTCAAACGAGGTACCGCGGGGATCTATTTCATATGAGAGTATTTGGAAATACAGCCAGAGCAGTCGCATCAGCGGAATCACAGAACCACTCAAGGCTGGAAAAGACCTTGAAGATCACCGAGTCCAACTGTGGCTGCCTATTTCTGCAAGTGATGGCTGTGCTGCAGTAGTCCCTTATTGCTGGGACTAACTCCCTTTTCAGTTATCGCTCTTCTTAGCTTGTTTTTAAGTGTTTAGACTCCCAGGCAGTCAGTTGTTAGGGGTGTTCACGGAATAGCGTCCCGCAGGGATTGCTAAAGAGTAGGGCAGGGCCGTGCAGAAGCCGGTGGCCAGGCGCTTCCTCACCCGTTGGGTTCCTCTTTCTAAATGAGAAACCTCCTTCCCGGCTGAGAGGGGAACCAGCCCTGCTCGGCCCTGCGAAATGCTGATGGCCAAAAATGGGGGGATTGAAGCCATCCTAGGTGGATTTTTTTTTTTTTTAAACTTCCTGCAGTATTTGCAATGTTTTCCATCTCAGATACCGTGTTCTGGTAAACATGCTTTTTTATTTAATGGCACCCTCTGTGGATAGTAAGTTCAAAGGGACTCTGTCACTGTTGAACAAACTTTAAAGGCCCTTCAACTGGATTGAAACTCTTAAGAAGTGGCTTTTGTTTTCTCCGAGCCCTCTCCCTGCAGGCAGCTCAGGCAGGGGAATAAATTGGGCTCCTCCATGGGCTCCTCCGCTGTGGGTCTGCCCTAAGAGCGGAGCCCTCCAGGGGCAGCGGCGTTGCAGCAGAGCTCTTCCCTGCAGCCAATTCCCAACCGTGGAGAGATGTTTGCAGTGGCAAAGCCTTGGTCCAGCTGTGGGGAATCGCAGGGAAGGCTTCCTCTCAGCCTGGGAGGGTACCCATGCCTTCAGCTGAGGCTACAGTGCTCTTGGGCTGTAATAAAAAATAAATAGAATTTTCAGAAAAGAAGGAAACAGCCAAATGTTGTCATTATGCAACACTCTGCCTGTTTGGGGCTATTCTTGTGGGATGCCAGCTTTTCCATCAGCTGGTTGCGCAACTCCGTTTCTAATGACATCAAAGGGGAAGGCGACGTTGGCCATTGAGAAAGGGCTGGAACAAAACTTCCTACTGGAGCTTGGGAAAGGGCAGCCCAGGGGCGAGACGGCTCCAGTTTCCCCCCGGGGCTCGTGCTGAGCTCTGCTGGCTGGCGCCGCAACCTCGGCAGAGCCCCGTGGACTGAATCGCAGCCTTGTGCCAGCCCTGGGAGCATCCGGCTGCGGAATGGGCTGGCGCGGCTGGAGCCGGCGGCACTTGGCT
>NW_010562452.1:0-8455 GCF_000687285.1 Phaethon lepturus | reverse complement strand
AGATCATCAATAAAGATATTGAACAAGACCTTATGTACACCTTTTGTCACTACAGCCATCTTTCAGCATGAAGGAGTGAACTAAACTCCTTTCAGCATTTCATTAATGCCACTTTTGGTCAGTTGGCAGATGTTACCAAGTGACCGACGCTCACACGGGCCCCCACTGATCCCCAAGTGCCATACGCGTCTGCGAGACAGGTGGCCGAACGCGGGACTCTACAGTGGGGAAGCCCAACTCTCAGTGGATGCTCCCTCAAAGCTGAAGACATTTCTAAGATGGATGAGTGTTCTTGTCAGTAGATTTTTAAAGTGAAAAGAGGCCATGATAATAACTCTCTTAACATCTAGTTTGAGACCTAAAGCATCTTTCAGCAATTTCTGCATGTGTTCATTAACTTGTAAACGTAGGCTTCTGCTCTACCTGTGAATGCTCCGGCATCAAAGAACTCACCAATTTCTTTACTTACCTAATTCCATTAACTATTATTCCCCTGCCTCAGGAATCTCTTCTTAGTAACACTGTGACTATGGCTATATAGCCATAAAATACAAGTAAAAATGAAGCTTCTGTGTTATAAATATGAGTTAAATTAAGCAGAAGTTTATTTTTAGGTTACTGATTATATTGAAGATCAACATGTTTAACAAGAGTGTTCTTTGTGCTGTGCAGCAATTTTTACAATGAAATAGTACTCTCATTATTGTGTTGAAATGAAAGAGCAGGGAACACGCTGGCAGGCATATCTGGGTTAGGCTGCAGTAACTCATTAGAAGCTCCTAAAGCAGGATTACATAAATGGGACCCTATCTTCTCAGGTTAAATATAGTTCCGTAGTTTAATCTAGCTACCGTAAAGTCACCCTACATTGACTGACCGTAGTAGTCTGATTTGTTCACCTTTTCAGTGATATGTTTAAAAACAAAACAACAACGAAAACAAAATTCACAGGTGACTCTTTCATGGAATTCATTATGAATTTATTGCTATTATTTAGAGTGTAAGTTGGTTTTTTTAAAATTAAAATATTGATTAACTACACAGATTGGAAGAAACTTGAAATATATACAGTATATCCTTCATTAACCTGTTTTTCCTTTAATCAAGTTATAAAAAGAATTTCTGTTTTAAGCTCTAATCTTGAGGGGTGCTTCAGCAAAAGTACAGATAACTAGCTATAAAAATATGCCAATTCAAATATATAATTTTGGTATATATCACAATCACAAAGAGACTAAAGGAGATGTATTCAAGATAAAGAAATTTATAGATTCCCTTGGTATGTTTTTGAGAACTGCTAAGTTTCCATTAAAATTATGAACTGAGTCATTGAGTTTTAGAAGCAGTGTTCCGTAGTGAGGTGTTGAATATTATTTTATTTTATATTACTACTTTATAAATGCTTAACTACTTGTATCATTATTTATAAGCACCATTTTCTAGGGATGTTATTAATCAACTTCTGGTTTCCGTTCAAAAGGTTGGGGAAAAAACCCCAAACAAAACAAAACCCACAAATGCCCCTGAATGAGAGTTCAGGTAGGTTTTAAACAGCTTTATTTATCAATTTCTTTGGAGGGCCATACCTTGACCTGCAGTCAAAGATGATGTAATTTTTAATATAGTTGGCAGGATACATAATTGTGTGTGTGTGTTTATATTCCCAGTATATATTACTGGTTATACACAGCAGTCAGATTGAAAGATTCTTGCCAGTGCCTTGATTACACTTTCCGGTCTTACAAAGCCTGGTGCTGGGACTGCGAGGTTTCTTTTGGTGGCATCAGTATCGATTAGCTGTTGGGTAAGCAGCACCACTTTTGACAGTGCCGAAGTCTTCAACTTCAGTTATACCATGAGTTACATTCCTCAGTGTAGCGTTGCTTTTTATCTGTGAGCACGTGGGGACACACCAGAGGTAAAGAATGTTCAGTTCCAAATATGAAGTCAGTGCCACGTTTGCTAGGGGTGCGTATGTACATCTAGAAATGGGCATGGTTTGGCATGACCGAAAGCCTTAGCTGAAGACATGAAGAGCATAATTCATCTTCATCATGCCTGCTAAAATTTTTTTTCTCACATAAGCTTATACAAGTCTGATAAGGTTGTGCCATGTCCACCAAGTGCCGTCCAGTTATAAGTTCGAGTAGTAAACTTGTGATTTTTTTTTTTTTTTAATACCCGCCCCCCCCATGAGTAGCTGGGCTTCTCAGTCTTTGTTCATTCACTGCATGCAGTAAGTTTGCTGATTTTTATATGTTCTTGCATTCTAAACAGGTTTACATTAGCAAGTTAGTGAGGACATAAAAATAATTAATTTCACACTCTTTGGTAATGAAAAGGAAATTATTGACCTTAAGTCTTAATTTTAAAGAGCACGAGCTGTGGAAGTCATATTTGGTATATGTAGAACAAACCTGGTTCTCACTGGAGTATTTCTATTACAAACACCTCACTGTTTTTATGACAATCTTCTAAAGACAGAAGTAAAATTGTTTGTGCATCATGCATTAGAAACGGAAAAAGCAAGGGCTTAGTTGTCAAAATGTAAATAATGTGATTAAAAGCCAAGAGACTACTGCTTGTTAGCTTAAACATTGCTTGTAAGTTGGTCGGTGTTGCAGTTTTTCACTCTCTTACATCACATGGGACAAATTTTTGACTGAAGTACCCTGAAATTGTTTATCACGGTTTTTCTGGTGGAAGAAAGCTGAGATATCTTGGAAGAGTATTAAGAAAATATGTGCCTTTTTTTTTTTTTTTGCTAAGTAACAATGAGATTTAGTACTTGAGAACAAGTGCACCTTGATGTAAGGTATTTTCAGTAGAACTTTCCTAAATATAGTATCCAAGACTGTAATTGGAGAAAATGTTTCTTTTAAAACTTGTAGGGGACAAATAAACTTGGTAATTGCAATGCATTCTATTTCCATTGACTTTAAACTTTTTTTTTTAAACCTCAGCTGTAAGGTAAACAACAGAAAACTGAAAAATGGAAAAGTTTTATTTAAAATTTTTTTTTTTTACAAACACTTTCTATTTAAAATAACTTCCTTAATTTTCCTTTTTTTTTTTTAAATTTATTTTGCCAGGCACAGAGTTTGAGAAAGACCACATATTCCCCTAGTTAACTAGTAAATTTTTAAAAAGCTTGGCTTTTTGTTTGCTTCTCAGAAAAACATCTTCTCAGATCACATCTGAAAATACAGCTAATATTTCTCTTGCTTCCTCTTGAATTTTAGCTCTTTGGAACAAGGACTACTCTGTACTATTAATTCCAGCTTTGTTGTCAAGGCAATAAATGTGATAATACATCCAGTATGTTCTAGCATGTGTTAAAAGTATTGTAGACAGGCGACATATGCTTTAACAAGATGTGGCTTTGCTAGTTTGAGTCTGTCTCTCCTTGAGCTTTTTATCAGTACCAGTTTAGGTAGTTTTTATAGATGACTTTTTTTTTCTCTAGACAAGACTCTTACAGTATTCTAGCAGCTGTGTGTTTTTATCCCTAGGTAAAGATTGCATGTTTATGTGATGAGCAGTCCCATTTTCAGCTAGGTTCTCTGAGCATTTCTGAAATTCCAAGTAATATTAAGCGTTAATGCTATGAATAATCCGGACAAAGTAGTTTAACTTTGATTGCTTTTCAACTCATACAGTACCTGATGCTCCCCTTAGTTTATTTGCATATATATTTAATACTTTGATAGATGCTCTAGACATGAGTACCGTAAAAACAAAATTATTTTCACACAAATTTTTATTTTGGAGTACGTGAATGAATTCAAATTGCCCTCTATAGCCTGTAAGGAGTTCAGCATCTCTCTTGCTAACAAGATATTTTGCAGGTGTTACTATAAAAATAACTTCTATCAGAAGTCACTTTAAGTAATTTAAAACATAAATTAGATAAAGTGCAAGATTTGCCAGTGATGAGATGCATGGATTAGCAATAGGGATGCAAATTCACAAACTTCTTACAGCTTCTCTCCACATTTTCTAATTTAAGTAAGAGGGTGGTTTGTAAAGCCAGCAGCGACAGGGCAGCTGTATTTCTGCCTGGAATTTCCCAGGCAGAAGAACGTGCAGATGTACTGCGTCGAACTGCTGTTGCATGCCCTAGGTGGTTACTAAATGCATCACATTTACTGTTCATGGGCAGTAGCTTCTGTGTTCTTAGAAGTCTTGGCTTGCTCACTATGCATCACATATGTACAGTGATTGAGTCCAGATTTTTAATTTTTTTTTATATTATTGGCAAGTATACGAATTCTTTCTAGGCAGGAAAAGTGTTCAGGTAAAATCCAGGTCATTGGTGCCTTACATCGTGTTACGTGTCTCTAGTTCTGAATGACCCTTGCTGTGAGACGGCCCGTCTGTAATGCTTTGTGCAGACTGTTCATATGGGTGTCTTGCTTTTGGTGGTAATTCCACAATTAGAATTCCACTGAATTGGAGCATGTATTGACAGCACTTTTATTAGTGTGAAACAAATTTTATTTATCTATTTAGTTAGTTATCCCTCTCTCAAGATCATCTGAATTGAAATGGCACCTGTGTACATCTGTTTATCGAAGTTTTTTGCTAAGAAGGCTGCTCTGCTTTATTTTTTGAAGTTGGTTATGTAATAGTTGTAAATATGCTGGGTCAGTGGGCATGAGTGCCTCATGGCCTGAATATCAATTTGTTTTCCCCTTATCTGAAACCAAGCAGGATACTCTTTTTGTTAAAATTCCCAGGTCATGGTGACTTTATCAGGCCAGAGAAGAAGAAAAGAACACCAATGTTCTAGCATGTACATAGACCTTTGATTTATCTAAAAAAAAAAAAAAAAAAGTGGCAAAAAGAGCAGCAGCTGAAATGTGTGATGGGCTTAGCATTGGGTGTGCTACCTCTGTAGCACACTGTCCTCATTCTGTAACTTGCAACATGTTTTTGCCGAACTACTGACTACTGGGTTTGCACCAGTGCAGTGTGTTTCTCCGTTGTCATTCTGAATTCCTTCTTCCCTCTGCTATCGTTCCTTTCTTGATACTTTGAAAAATATTGCATCCTTTCTTTTCCGTATTACTTTTACTTTTGTGTTTCCGTGTAGGCTCATAAAGTCCTCTGAGCCAGAAGTTAGGAGAAATGCTATTATATACACATTTTCTGTTCTTCACTGTCTCTGGGTTGGCACCTGCGGCTACTGTTGGAGGCAGGGCACTGTACTAGATGGGGCTGAACCCATGCGAACCAGTCTGGTGGTTCTCAGCAGCACATGGTTCTTCAGTCTTAGTGTAGTGCTTAGGAGAGGGCATCTATAAATATTTGGTATAGTTGTTACCCAAACTGATCGTTGATTTTAGTGGAGCTGTATGACTACAGGAATAAATGAGATAAATTAAAATGCAATTATAAGGTCATGCTATAATAATAACAACAATAATAAAAAAAAAAAGGAGGGGGAACAATACTTACAGATAGGAAGAGCACAAAGGAAAGACTGATTTTTATCTTTGTCATGAGGAAGTAGTCATATCCACTGAGATGAGAGAGTTTTCTTTGTATACACATAAGGATGACAGTGAATTAGATCCACTTTAATGAGCACGGCGATACAGTGTTTGTGTATGACACGGTCACTTGGCAATACGAATCTGATCTGGGCTGCCCCAAGCAGATGATTTTTGTTGAATTTACCAGAACAGGTGATCAGAACGACAGCATAGTGCTGTAACTTCCAAGCAGCTGAACTTGAAGGTTTACACTTCGGGATTTTAAAAAAGGAGTTATAATTTTCACTTTATAATTTTGCCCTCTCCTGACATAGCAGACAGCCCCACCTTAATATCTGGAGCTCGGATACTGTTTTATAATTTTGTTTTGCTTTTTATTTACTAAGCTATCCTTTTACTGTAAAATGGTAGCTTAATTGTGAAGAGAGACATTGGTAATAGTCTGTTACTTTTGGTTCTATTTTCAGGAGATAAATTTAATAAAAGTTATTGTACAGATACCATATTTCTTTGATTGAATATTATTATTATTAAATTTCCCAGTAAGAATGCCAAGGCAAATATTCACTTTTTAGAAACAACTACTGCCTTATTTTTGTATTAATATAAAAATATTTTATATTTTTTGCTTCTCAAAGTTTTTCCTGATAGTTCCCAGCAAGAGAGAGGTCTACAAAAACCCCTGACTCACAAGAAATTTTACGTACTCATCTGAACACACATGCACTATTACAAGGCATTTTTTTTACACTTTGTAACTAAAACAATTTCTTCTTCCTACAGAGTACTAGAACTTTGCTCATAACATTCAGTATCTCATAAGTTCAACTGCTGGCTTCCATTCCCTGCCCCATGCTCTCAAGTGACGGCTTCTTTTTTACTTGTAGTTTCCTTCTCTGGGAACAATCTCATACTAATATTCTGATTAGCATCTCTTTTAGTTTATCTTTAAAGAAGGATCTTAAATCAACCAAGTTTAATTTTTTAAAGGTCTGTTTCTGAGACACAACTTCTCCATGGCCTGTCTTACCTAGCCTTGGCATCTGCCCTTTCCTGTCGTTACTGTGACACATCAAGTCATATCATAGCTTTTTCAAGTATCTCTTTAGTTTTCTTTTCCGTGATTCTATAAAGGTCTTGCAGGTATTGGGAAGTCCAACACTATGTGCAGAATATTGTCCACTGCCCAAACAAATTTGATACTTTTCCTTTAATCTCTCCTCTTTCTAGAAATCTCTGCGGCATTTCTAATAAAGGGCTCACGGTCAGATAACAGTGGGAATTCTTGGAACTGTCTATAGCACTTCAGATGATTTAAAAATCCATTCTTTGCTAAATGCTCCCATTTACTGCAAATATTAGGGGGGGGGCATGCAGATGTTAGCAGTGTTTTGGAACAGGTTAAATGGTCTTAATTTCTTCCTTCAAACAAAAATGATTAATAGAAAATGCTGCTACAATTTTAGGCAGGAACTCTATGTAGAACCAAATTAATGTCGTTATCAGTCCTTAGGTCTGCAACAAGTTGTAAAGCACAATTCGTTGGTTTTTCTCATAATTTTTTACAGCTATGTCTGATTTCATATTGTCAGCTAGATGACGATGGGTATTTATAAATAGCTGGAAAAAATGATCATATCTATTTGTGTTTTTAAATTTAAAGAAATCAGCTGGGCTGTAGGACATTAAAATCTCATTAGATATTTAGTAGGCAGAAGTGGATGAAAAAGCTGGAGGTGGGCTTGCGATACAGTTTAAGTCATAATTTAATGAAAGTTTTGGAAGCCAACACTGTGCTTGAAAGAAGTGTCCCAGCTCCCCTGCCATGCTCAGCTGCCTTTTCCTCTGCCACCCTCTCCTTTGTGCTGGCTCCAGCATTTTTCGGATTATGAGATGAATTGGCTCAGAGAGAGTGATAAAGGTTAAAGATATCGAGAAAGGAAAATGGCTCACTTTTAGCTTGGATGGGTTCTCTCTCTTGGCTTACCACAGCTGTGCTGGCTCAAGGTAGTGACGGAATTATTTCTTTGTAAGTTTTGCATTGGTTTAAAGTGTCCATGGAACGATGGACTCCATTGTGGCACGCTGTGGGGAGGGAATGAGCACTCTCACTGCATGCCCTTCTGGGGATCGCCTCTGATAGCACTGACTAGGAACTTCTCTCCAGGTGGTATTTGCTTCAGGTACATGCCTCCGCACTCATCTTTTGAGTCCTATTCCTCTGCTTGTTTCTGGTGTTCCTCATGACAACCCCATGTTCTCATGTTCACCTCGTGACATGAGGTGTTGCCCTGCGAGAAGCAGGGAGTTGGACGTGGTGATCCTTACGGGTCCCTTCCAACTTGAGATACTCTGATTCTATGACCACTTTTCCCAAGAGCAACAGGTTGATAACTGACTTAACCATTGCTGCTCCACAGCAGCGTTTGCTGAAGTTTAATCGCTTTCACGGCTTCTGTGCTGAATTCTGCACAGTGCAGGCAGTGCATACCTCTGCAAGTCCACAATCAGTGGCAGTGTTGGAGTGGCTGAGTGTCTGCAGGCTGCCACAGCGGCGTGAGGGTACGCTGATATGACCATCGGTAGGTGCTAGTCTAGCGAGGCTAGAGGTAAAGGCTGTATTCTCAAAGGCATTGAATTGCCCAAATCTAAAAGTGCAATTCTTACGACGTCTGCATAGTAACTGCCACTCTGCAGGTCTCCGAGTCTGTGTGTCCATAGCTCAGGCTTTACATTTTTCCAAGTTAATACAGATTCTTTCATTGCTAAACCAGGCACTGTTCACCTGTGTTTAACCTAATCTGTGTCCCCAAAGGGCACCGACTCAGTAGGTGCATCATGCTAACATACGCTGCTGAATTGGCTGCCTTAAGAAATGCAGTTACTGGAATTTTTGCTCAGAAATTTTTGCTCAGAAAAGGAGGAGGTATGTATTGGGTTTGCGTGGCAAGGTTTTG
>NW_010562451.1:0-25359 GCF_000687285.1 Phaethon lepturus | reverse complement strand
GCCAGGCAGGTCCCCGCCATACTTATGCCTCCTTTCACAGGCCATGTGTGTCTGTGTGTGAGCGGGGTCCTGAAGCCCTGGAAGACTTTCCCATGCTCTCCTTCCTGGCTGGGCAGTACAAACATCATAGTGAAAAATGCTGTATCCGTTCAGACACGTCCCTGCAGGGGAAATCCCACGCTTGCTTACTTCACTGCAAGCCCAAAAGCCGCTGGGATTTGACCGGTGCAACTAAGCCTTGGTAGATGTTTTGTGGGGACAGTGTAGGAACCAGCCGAGCCATAAAATGGGTCCCTGCGCTCCTCACCCAGCTTGTGCCTGTGCTGTGGTACAGTACAAAGAAATATTCATACTGTTCACCTCTCCCCATTTTGTGTTACGGTAAGTGAAGGCTGGGGGGCCGGAGGAATAGCCAAATCATGGAGGTTTCCAACGGCTCACAGCGAGCTGGCAAACCTGCTCCCCCTCCAGCCAGAGCGCTGAGAGAAGAGGCACTGCTGCACCACTCAGCAATTTTTTTTTTTGAGAGTTTTTCATGTGTTGACGTTGAGGCCAGGCTTTGCCCTTAGAGGTTTTGTTTTCTCATGAGCCGCTGGACTTTAAACTTCAACATCTCTCATGAAGCCATTTCCCCCCCTTTTTTAGGCAGGCAGCCATTAGGCTCAGAGGGTAGCAATGGCAAGGTGCTCTTGGACAATATTGTTTCTTCTCTCTGCCCTTTTCCTTCAGACAGAGCAGACAGGTATGGCCTTTGTTTTGTTGCAGCTTTAATTCTCATCTGTGCTACTGCTTTTCTAAACACACCAGTAATTTTGTACTTTGTATCGTGTTTACAGGGTGACACCACTGAAAACTGTCTGTTCCGTATTTTCCTTGCATTTCTCCTGGTTTTGGTTTTTTACCATACAGTGGAGTTAAAACTGCAGTAGGTTACTAGGGCAATGTAATTTTGAATCACCATCATTTACACCAGGATGATATTTTGTTTTTTCTTACCATTCTTAGAGAGTGCCCCAGATATTGAAGATAATTTTGTTTTACATTTTTAGTTGCTGCTGAAATAAAAATAAGTCTTATGGAAGAGGCTGAGATACATGCTCATTATAGCTTGAAGAAACTTATATTTCTGTATTAGTCCTCCATGGTTTGTCAATATTAAGGAGGAGCTGGGCAAGGAAGAAAAAGGTGGTGGCCACTTAGAAGGTCAAAGCGCCCCTGTCAGCAGCAGAAGTGCCCCGCCGATGCTGGATGCATCGGAAACACTGCGCAGCAGAAATGTGCCCTGGGGTATCAGATAACTTTTTAAATGGCAAAACACAAACATGAAGCTTTTGCTTGTTTGTTTGTTTTCTTTTTTACTATGACATGGAAGCCTGTTGTTTATCGAATAGCCTTCAAAAGCGTAACTAAGCATTTGTACGCAGTTTCGGAATAATTTTATTGCTATCACTTTCTCTAATTCTAATATTATTATTTCAATCTTTGTGCCTAGCAGTGCTGGGTCCCCAAACTGTATAAATCACACAAAAAACCCCCAGTCCCTGCCCCAATGGTTTACTTTCCAAGCACAGAAGACAAACACGTGCGGACACACACAGCCACTTACTGCTTAAGGCCAAAGGCAAACAGGCTCCAGCATGGCACCAGCCGCCCGGCTGGCAGGCAGGTTTTGTTGCGGGCATCATTGCAAAGAGGAGTTTTAAGATCTGATAACTCTCATATCTTTCATCTCTCCTCCTCTTTACTCAAATAAAAAAGATCATGGTGTCTTCCACACAAAGGATGGTATATGATATAGCCCTCAACTTTGAGCATTGCTGAGCGGTAGCTTTTTTTTTGTTCTCCTTAAGAGAGATTTGATTGAGAACTCAGCCATGTCACAGTTTTGCTTCTCAGCAAAAAAATCCCCATGAAGTAAGACTGAAGGGCATCAGTTTGGATCCATCATCATAAATCAATACAAATCATTTTCACTTCCACTGATGAGTCTGAAATCCCCACTGCAGGCTTAGAAAATAGCCTCTGCCTTTGTGACAATACTTTTCCCCTTTCCCTGGCTGTGCAGGGCCATGCTGCTCTGGGTGTTCGGTGCAGGGAAAAAAGGTGTCAGGAAGGGCTTCAAATTCTCCCTGCTTGGGAGCAAGTCAGGCACTCCCCAAAAGTAAAAGGTCATGACTCCTCAGCTGAGTTTGGGCTAAGAAAGTAGGGCTCTTTCAGCGTGTAAGTTTAATGTGGCTGAAGCCCTGCATCAGCCAAAAGGAGTTCTCTTTAAAAAAATAAGGTAAAAGTATATAAGGTAATTAATCTAAGTACTTACATTAGCATTTTGTCATACAACGTTCCAGTGTTTATATCAGCTGATGATGCAAACAACGTTATCAAGAGACAGAGGCGTGCCAGTTCCCTGCTTTTGGAGGAGGTCCTCCAAGGCAGCTTAGAAAGGGAATGCCTTGAAGAGAGATGTACGCATGAAGAAGCAAGAGAAGTCTTTGAAAATGATGAAATGCTCGTAAGTATTTTGTTTTCTTGTGTGCATATTAAAAATTACTGCCTTTGGTCTTTTACTATCAAATTTAGCCCTGCAGCCTGCTGCCTTTGTTTGGGTTTCCCTCTGTGTGAAAATGTTTGCCCCTCAGTGAGCAGAAAGCAGGTGTCTTCAGCGGTCACAATGGAACTGCAGAATTCAGCTCTGACACTTGTGAAGTCTCCTCCTGAAAATGATGTGTCCTGCCCCTTATGTTGTGAAAGTGTATGGTTGCTGTCCCATCCTGGCCACACACCGTAATACAGCTTCGGCATCCCTTTAGGGACCAGGAGGGGCAAAGGGGGTGTTGGGTTGGAGGGAAGCAACGCGCCAGCAAGTAGTGGGACCTATAGAAAGAGGCCCCCCTGACACGTACGTTCGGATGCTTTGCTCTTTAACAGGAATCTGGCTGGAGATTGTGTTTGCGGGGAAAGCAGAGGAAAGAGCCATCGGGCTGCCCACGGGCCGTCCCGGTGCTTTGGGGAAAGTTGACCGCGGGGGGGGTACAGGGAGCGGGGAGAGGTGTCCCCTCGGGGAAAGCAGTGGCAGAGCTGGCTGCAGTACCCAGAGGAAAGTGGGGCAGGTGAAGGTGGTGACCAGTGCTCGTGACCTGCAGCTCCACTCTCTGCTGTCCCTGCTGCCTCCAGCGGCAGCGGCGGGGGGGGGAAACGGGAGGGGAGGGGGTTTTTGCCGGGAGAGACAATGGCCGGCCAGTTTTTCCAGGAAGCCGTATTGGATAAATAATAATTTATTGTTATTATTGGATAAATAAAGGATTCAGCTGTTCCTCTCTTGCCTGCAAAGTGTTTCTTTTCCCTTGTAGCTTCTTAAGAAACAGTAAAATAAGCAGGATGCAACCCCCCTCCCATCTCATTCAAATTTTGCTGGCAGGGCAGAATTTGTAGCTGTGCAACTGTGTAAACGTTAAATCATAGTATATATTCTCTCATGTAATGTTTTTGTTTTACCATAATATTTATGGAAGAGTATATTATTTGAGAATTAAAATCTAATTTCCCTTTTTTTTTTTTCCAGGAAATGTTTTGGGAGGCCTACTACGGTAAGCTGGCCTCTTGATTTCTCTCCTTCATAGCGATGTCACACTGAGAACATTACGATTCAGTCCAATACTGGTTTTCTGAGACCTTTTAGCAGTTTATCCTGCAAGAAACACCCAGTTGCTATTCGTCATGTTTCTAGTAAAGGAGGAGGAAAAGTGTTGATGCGAAAGGTTTAAAAAAGTAATGAATAGGTAAAAGCATTTAAGACTGCAAAATGAATAAAAGTTGAAGGTGAGTAGATGTTTTCATAGTAAACAGGCTATTTCTTTTCCTGAACTTCAGGCTGTCCTGAAACAACCTGGACCTGAGAAAGGCTGCTTTGCTGATACAATGGAGCAGCACAGCTTTACCAGCAAAACCTCCCAAATACAAACCTAGCACTTAAACCTGAGATAAATAGGTGTCAAAAGCTACTGGGTCACCTGCAAACACTGGACGCTGGCACTGCATCATCCCTTGGCAGCCTTCAAGGCAAGAAAGGAATCTGTAAAAGCTGAAGGGCTGATCTAACTAGATGCCTCCTGAACAAGGAGTCTGGGGCACCGTCTTACGGTGACTATGCCCTATTCCCTCCCTCTTTTCTGCACACCTTGTCCTAAGTTTTTCCCTTGTTTTTAACATAACTTTCATTCATTTCTAATCTTAGGTTTAGACAGTGGATAAGGAAGTGACAAAACCAGCAGTTAGTATTAATTTTCTGCAGAAGCCACTAAAACACTGAGTCCAGGGAATCGTTACATAGAAGAATCCCATCAGTGATATAAATGTTATGATAAATGATGCTAAATATCTGGCCTTTCATTAATCTGATGGGATTAACTCCTCCTAATTTCAGTCACTGGATGTTTGTATGAAGCATGTCATGCAGGCTTCCTCTCTAGTCTGTGAAGAGACAAAGGCAACCAGTTGAGAATGGTCCATCCAAACAAGCTTAGCCACAATCAGGAATCATTACTGGCTCCAGCCTCAGGGGTGGCTTCCTTGCAGTAATTAAAAGCCATTATGTCCTGTCTTCTTCCTACAGAACAGCAGTGTGCATTTCCTTCTTTGTGGTATCTTTTCTAACATTTTGAAGAGTGTTGCCATGCATCTCCATGGCTTTTTTCCTCCTCACTAAACAAACCCATTTTTTCATCCTGTCTTCCAAAGTCTCATTTCCCATACCTCTGGTGTGCATGTTGCCTTCCTTCCATAGTCCAGGGTACAGTGCGTAAATACGAACTGTGAATGAAAGAGGGCTGAGGAGAAAGGCTGGAGCACCAACCTAACTGCTGGCTCACCCTTTGGCGTTGTTTCGTACTGGTCCACCTTGGTCTCTTCAAGTCAAAGCTGATGTAGCGGCACTTCGCTCTAGCGTGGATGTATGCAGTCAGGCACACATGTCCCTGGCCCTCTTTTATCAACAGTATAAACTTAGCTATAAATAACCTCTCTTTAAACATCATTTTCCAAACCATTTTGTGCATGCCTTGTAGTAGTTTGTGTCTTCCTAGCTCACTTAACGACAGTGTCATCTGAGACATTTCTATTCTTTCCCCACTAGGTCCCTTATCCTATAATACAATTAGATTTAATTGGTTTGGATTATTTGACCTTGAAAAATGCATGTTTTAGGTAGGTTGTTACCTACCACCTTCTTACTTTGCTGGGTGCTTACAAATAGTTTAATTATTCCAGTAGCTTTCCAGTAACAGAACTTGGGCTGATTTCTCTACAATTCCTTGAATCTTCTTTTTCCTCCTTTAATAAAGCTAGGCACTAGGCTTATTTTTTTCCCAGTCTTACAGAACCTCACCTGACCCCAGATATTTTTGACACTTCCTTCCCTCTATTTGAGCATTTCAGAGGCTTGAAACCATCTGACTTGCTTAAAGCTGCAGGTGTAGCCCTTCCCTATCTCCAGCTACCCACCACTGCTGCTGGAGGTCCTCACTCCTCTGCCTGCTCAGCTGTGCAGATGAGACCCCCCCCCCAACCCACCCAAAAACCCTCCCAGGAGACCTAATTAGTGCTGGGGCATGCTAGTGGCACTTGACTGCAGGTCAGCTGAAGGTGGTAACTGCTTTAATCCAGTATTTTAGTACAGTGAACACTCAAAGATACACATGCCCATAGCCTGAGCAGATGGTGGTTGGTGTTTTTTTCCCAGTACCAGGCAGATTTCGCCTTCCGTCCCTAATATCAATCATGGCAGCCCGCTGACTGAAGTTAACCTCTCTGATGAAGTTTTAAATTTTAGAAAGGTTGGAGAGCATGTTCCAGGTTAGGCTTTTCTGGCTTGCTCCCTGATTGCTCATGTTTGCAATAGGCAGTTGTTATTTGGAGAACGTTTCTAAACTCTTTGGGAGTCTTTCCAGTGGGCAGCTTAAAGGGAAACGGGCAGCTCTGCCTGGTGCTTCACCTGTAGTGAGGCATCCTCTGGTTTCAACGCTTGGTTCATCAGAAAGACTAAGCTTGCTAGTGTCCAAGCTGCTGACAATAATTGTACAGATGTGTAAAAGCCAGATGTTGCTTGCAGTATAATCTTGATGCCTTTTTTTTTTATTATTCATATGTGCGTATAAGCATTTTTTTAGGCATATGCATATCAATCTAACGTCGGAGACCTAAAACTCCAGTCTCATACTACATTTGTAACGAGTCCCTGAACTGCAAGTCAGTGCTGTTCCCTGAAGCAGAGCACCCTTCCTCCAGAAGCGGGCTCTGCCTCCGGGCACCTCCCGGCCTCCCTGCCAGGGGCTGCGTGACCACCTCTGGAAAGCAGAGACTTGGCTTAAAATTACTCCCGGGGAGCAGTTCGGTGGCACGTAGCCCATTTCCTTCCAAACTGCTTTTCGCAATGCTTCTCCGAGCGGCTGGCATGCCGGGAAGGGGGCTGCGTAATTGGGGTCAGCGGTGGTGGTGACTCGTCCCTCTCCCGCGGCATTTCTTCAGGCGGCAGGAGGTGCTCGTCGAGCCCCTGCCAGCACAACGGCGTGTGCGAGGACAGCATTCGTGGCTACACCTGCACCTGTGCCGAGGGCTACGAGGGAGAGAACTGTGCTTTCGGTAAGGCATTGCCCCCTCTCCTGAGAAGCCCCATCTCCTCCTGTCGTAGGGGGTCCCCAGGAAACCATACGCAGCTCTCCCATTACAGCCAGTTACCGTATTTTGGGTTAAAACACACAGAGTTCTTTGCAGAGCAGGGGTGATGTGTGCGGCCTGTCTACCGAAACGTTATGGCACCCCATGGTTACGCTGGCTGCCTCTTCCCCCCGAGCCTTCCTTCTCTGTGGACGCAGCAAAAGGGCTGGAGCAAGCCCCTCTCACGGGTGGTCTCCAAGGGTAGCCCCACCGCTGCCACCGGCGCTCCCCGGCTGCTTGTCCTGCCGCAGTCCGAGGTGGCACGTGGCCCGAAGAACCTGGCCTGCGGTGCCAGCGCGGCTTCCCGGCCACCCCGGGGCCTCCGAGGCCACACACAAGGCAGTCCCTCAGGACAGAGGGATTCCAGAAAACAAACCGTTTTCGGTGGAAGTGTAAAAGGCGTGAAGCAAAACGGACGCTTTCTGGCACGCAAAACACCCTGGGCCAAATCCTACATTTTTATGTCTGCCAGGTTCCACTTGCCAGCCCTTACGTCAGTATTTCTGCTGGCTCGGAGGTCCTTTGGGGCGGGAGACGCCCTGGCTGCCACAAGGCAGGGTCCTTCTCTTTATAAGGGAGGTGACTGTGACCAGCTTCTGGGGGAGCACAGAAGGTGACACAGTTTGGACCAGTGTTAGGAATTGGACCTGCTCAGCATGAGCCTTAGAGAGCCACATTATGTGAGGGTTTTTTGCTACTCCTCCACCTGTGAGCTAGATCCACCATCAAACAGCTGTTCCTCCTGTTGCTTTGTGCTGAAGCTTGTGTGTTTGCTCAGCTACGGAAAGTTGACCAAGCATGTTTCAAAGGTGATTAATACTCCCTTTCTTTTTTTCTTATCTTGGGCAGCTGTTAATTTTAAGTTTTTTAGCACAAGCGTGAGAAATAAGAGCTATGCATTTGTTTTTGCTGAAAAACAGAAAGCTTTAGCCACCTGCTTCCTCAAGCAATACTTGCCTTCTTAATGTGTGCAACAGTTCCCCGCGCTGCAGATACTTAGCATTTTGTTTAAGAGTGTAGAAAGAAAACCCATGGCATCCTTCCATGGGTTTGACCCTTGGCTAACGCTCCCCAAAACTCAGAGGTGCAGACAGTCTGGTGCGGGGAGCACTGTTTGCAAAGAGTCTGTGGACACTGCAGAGACTCAGCTGTCTCCAATGTCTGCTTAACAAGGGAAAAAACAATGTGGTGGGAAATACTACCAAGCCAGAGTCCCTACCCACCTCCACACAAAGCGAGTAAAAATAAAATGCTTTGGAAAGAGGACTCAAGCCATGCAAGAGCACTCCAGCTGAACTGTTCTCAATGCTTTTCCTCCGCTTGTTCTGTTTAGCTAAAAATGAATGTCGCCACCAAGGAAAGGAAGGCTGTCACCACTTCTGCTACCCAGGAAGTAATTCCTACCATTGTTCCTGTGCTGATGGCTATGAGCTCGGGAAGGACAAAAAACAGTGCATCGCATTAGGTAGGTGTGAGCATGGAAGTCCAGGGGCACATGCTCAGTGCTGGGATGGGCAGGCCACCATCTGATATCCAGGTGCGATGGGCCTGCTTGGAAACTCAAGCCATGAGAACATTACTGACCTTCCAAACTAGGCAGAAGAAGGAGGAATGTAGGGACCACCACCCAAGATGCCACAGCAGTGGTAAAAGCAGCGATATTTGATCTGAATGTTTAAACATGGGTCTGCAGAGAGGACTTGCATCATCCTACATGTCACTCACTAGGCCAGGTTTTTCACTCCTATGCTTGGTAAAGAGCAACTCCACTGAAGACCTGTCTGTCTGGGAATGAGGTTCAATTGATTCCCATCAGGCACCTGATGGATGGTCTGATAAATGTAGGGCAACATTTGTTGCCATATTGATTAGTTTGAAGCAGTAGCCCTCTTCATTTTTTCAAACTCATACGAGGTATCTCATTCAATCTCATCCCCTTACAAACCAGGTCTACTAAAAACACAGTAGTATACTTAGGCCCTTGCCTATATTAGCAAGGAGGGCAGCCAAATAGGAGTTGAGCTGTAAAGCCACGCTTTTGGTGATGAAGGCTTGATGTCTGCACTCAGTGCACATTTCAGGTGGGCTCTACTTCAGACTAGCTCTAGTTTGGTCCTGTGGACTAAGCACCCCTTAGCTGTGAGAGTACATTATGTGCGCTCCTGGAGGGTGTCTTCTGGTTTAGCTTCACCTGAACAGAATCCAGTTTGTGTGACCCAAGACCATGGCACAAGGTGATCAGAAAGTGTGATAAATGCAGGTAACTGGGGGATCCACTTGAAAAGCAGCCTTGCTGTCTGAACCAGAACAGAAAAGTATGCTGCAGCCCTACAGTAACAGTTTTAACAAGGAAAACTTGGGATTTACCTTGTCCAGATTGGGCCACAGCTATTGGGTATTTGATGCAATTTGGTTACAGGAGACAAAGCTGAGGAAGCAAGCTGTGCTGATGGTTGGCTGGAGAAGAAGCCTCATTTCACTATCACAGAATCAAAGAATCACAGAATCACTAAGGTTGGAAAGGACCTTCAAGATCATCAAGTCCAACCATTAATCCAGTGCCACCATGTCCCCTAAACTATGTCCTGAAGTGCCACATCCACACTTTTTTTGAACACTTCTAGAGATGGTGACTCCACCACTTCCCTGGGCAGCCTGTTCCAATGCTTGACCACCCACTAGTTACAGACACAGTGAAATCTGGTCACTACAAGCCTAACACAATGACCCAAAATGTTCAGTGCCATCACAAAGCTATTAGAGTACAAATGACAAGCAAATTATTCCAAATTTTATCATCTGAGAAATTGTCCTTTTCCTTGGTGCAAAAATGAAACCCCAAAGACAAGGTGGAAGCAAAAGGCATTTGCAGGTATTAGTTGTCTTGAAATGACAGCATGACGTTTTGATTATTTTTTATTCATTTGCTAGATCAATGTGCATGTGGCAGACTTCAAGACAGTGATAATCCGATAAGAGAAACCAGGAAGAAACGTGATGAGCGATTTCCTTGGCAGGTATTTCTAGCAATTCACGAACCTCATCACTCAACCTCACATGGTCAGTGCTATCTATTGTCTTTTTGCATTTTCTTAGGTCCTGCTGCTGAACTCTGAAGGAAAGGGCTTCTGTGGAGGAGTGCTGCTAAAAAGTAACTTTGTATTGACTACAGCAGAGTGCGCACTTCTGCACAGCCATTTTGAAATCAGGGTTGGTGCTGGTAGGTGCTAAAACACATTTTCTCTTATTGCAGCACATTTTAGTATTACAAGTTAATTTTTAAAAAAGTTTACTACATTTTTTCTGCATAAAAATATTGTTAAAGGAAAGAAATCTGCTGTCATCTCATTTAAGCATCTCAGTTAAGTATCTTGAGCTAGAACTACAGCTGCCCCATACCTCGCTATGACCCAAGCAGAGACACAACTACCTCTTGAACGCAATTCAGAACTCAGCACCCAGGGATAAGCTAAACCAGGTGTATTTAGAAGTGGCTTTTCTTTCATGCCAAAATTCACCTCTCTTGCTGGTCCTTCCCTCTGAAATGATGCATGCTTCTACACAGCATTAAAAAGCTGTCAATATGTCATTCCTAGTTTACCTTTACTGCAGCAGTTTACAAGGAAGAGCACCTTCAGTTTCTCTACTGCACCTATTTCTCAGCATGACTAGGCAGTTGTCAGTTTGCACAGTTTTCAGGTCTCTGCTAAATTATTCCTAAGAGCAGTGAAATGTCGTTGCTTCACAGGGCCTAATGGAACAACTGGAGCTGAGAAGATAATGCAAGTTAGTGAGAAACACATACACATCCGGTATGACGAAGACACTGGTGAGAATGACATTGCATTACTACAACTCCAAGAGCATGTTGAGTGCAACCACCACCAGCTTCCTGTATGTGCCCCTGAAAGAGACTTTGCAGAACACATTTTAATTCCAAAATTGGCCGGTACAGTCAGTGGCTGGAGAATGGAAGGTGATGAACTTCAAGGTGATGAGCTGCAGGTTTCATACCTCCCTGCTGAGGACTGCAAACAAATACTCAACATAAGCCTCACAAACAGGCAGTTTTGTGGGCACCTCCAGGAGGCCGTAGACAAACGACTGGCTGGAGGAAGCTTTTTAGCTACCGAGTACAAGGGCACTTGGTTTCTGACTGGTATCCTGGGATCTTGGCCACTAGAAGACACTGACTGGGAAACATTTCTATTCACTAACACCGCAAGGTATATGATATGGTTTAAACAAAAAATGAAGACACAAACACAACCAACCCTCCAGCACTAAACCCCTACAAATCACTGCAAGGAAACCTTCAGATGCAGCCAGTACACCCATTTGACCCTCTATCACAATTTGCAGCAATGGAAGTTGTAACGATGACACGTACATAACTCCAATTCATACAGAAAAAGCCGTCTTTCCTTCTTCTGCTGACACACAGTACTGTGAAAGTCATGTGGTAAACTTAGTTATTTTACTAAAAACTGACTGAACTCTTAAGTTTCCTAGAACTGTTCATCCTAAAACTCAAAAAGCGTTGATGTTTTTCTGAGTTTTTAAATGTTGCTAGAAAGAAATGAGTCTTTTTAATTCCTGCTCCCCTGAGGTTTGATTCAGCAAATGCATGTTCTTACTGCAGCATCCATACAAGTAAAACTTACGAAGACCAGGGGAACTCCAAGCTTTTAAATGCCTATGTTCATGTAGGTCTTGACACTCTCATCACACTAAAGAATGCTTCCCCTCAATACAGGGTACCTGTGTTTTCCCTTATGAATCATGTCCACATCAGCTAACGGGTAAAATAAAACCCAACTCTCAAAGAGGGGAAAAAAAAAGTTTTATTTCCTTTTAAAATAATTAAAAAAACCCTATAAACTACCAACCCATCACTATGGACAAAGTTACTTTGTACCACTCCCAAAAAAGCAAATAAAACCCCCAAGGTAGTAACACTTAATGGATCCAGTGGCAGTGTTTTCCCCAGAAGCAGAATAAAACACAGTATGGATAAGTTACTTAGGTAAGATTTTTTTCATCATAACAAAAATGAAACAAAATATTACCAGTATTAAAGAAAACCAAACCTGTCTGTGGGCACCTACAGACAAAAATCCCACATTTACTTGAACCTGTAAGTATCACTGACACAGTAAAGCTTTTGGTGTCAAGCACTTCTCTAGTTTTCAGAGAAAGCTTGAATAGAGTATTTATTACCAGCAAGATTATTGAAGAGACTTTTAAAAAAATGGAAACCATGAAAGAAAACATCATTTCCATTCTGAAGAATGGATTAACACAAGTAACAAAGGATGATACTTCTCCTCTCTGAAAGATAAATGCAGAAATAGTAACATGAAGTACTTTATAAAAGCTTTTAAGTAGTTTGGAAGGAATTTGGAATGCTTTGCTTTATTTCCTCATGAAATACTTCGAATCATCTAGAAAGGCTGCGGAAACTATTATTGAAAAGTTAGCATTTCATTCCAACGCACTTTGTAACACTGGCAGCCTTGGTCGTTCTGGGAAAGGAGCCACAAACAGTTCCTGGTATTCCAGTCCTGGACATGAACCAGGTCATTTACAGTGTTCTCAGGGTGATTAGGAGCAGCTCCACTGGGCAAGCTGAGTATCTGAAAAGTACTTGCATGGGTAAGACGCAATACTCAACACACTGTTGACAGCGGGGGAAATGGGTTCTGCTTACTGACCACAAGCTTTTGATGCTGATGAGATATATAGCCTTTAATGTGACCCTGGCAGAAGGAGAAAAAGACAGCGTTAGTACTGGAAGTTGGTAACACAATGCCTACAACCTCAGCTGTCTTCAGACTACATCAAGCACAGCTATGTGCAACCACCACTGCACTGCTGTACTTGATATCTTGTAAGGATCCAATTTATGTAAGTGGGTCAGCTCAGAGTGTAAGCAGAAAGTTGGAACCATTACCATGTTTGCATATTCGCGGTGCTGTCAGGCTGAGAGCCTGTTGCCAGGGCCCCTTTCTGCTTACATTCCCTTGAAAGAGACAGAGCTCTACCAAAGTGTTTCTAAACTTACTCTTGCTCACTTTAAAATGAGGATTTTAATTAATTGCTATTCCAAACCTAATTAACCAAATGACATAGTACTTCCTTCTCAGACATGTAGTGTTGTAACACTGAAAGAAACCTCCCACCCTCTGTTACTCCAAAAGCCCACCAAATATGTTTCCGAAACAAAGCAGCAGTTCATTTTCTGACACTGCAATGCTGCTCTGAAACCTCAAATTTATTAGAAATCTCTTGATTTCAAGCCTTTATCTGTTCAAAAGTACTCGAGATCCATTTGGAGTAAATAGACAAAATGTGAAACAAAACCAAAGAAATATGGTTTTAATTTTTTCTAATGTCAGAATATAAAGAGTCTCCTACTTATCCCTTTTGGTCCCAGTCATAATTTTTGTATTTTTACATCTATATTTATGCATCTATAGAAATGTCAGTACTGGATTTGTAATGTAAAATTTCAACTTCAGTTTTAAGTGATTCCTGCAAAAGAGGCAGGAACTAGAGGAAGCCCTAAGGGCAAATAAAAACGTTTCACTTTGGGCACAAGTAGATCAACTTTTTTACACAAGAAAACCTGGGATTACTGATATGTTTTTTGTAATAAACTTTTAGTCTCTACCCAAATTTTTTTACTGTCTGAAATC
Organism: Phaethon lepturus; assembly: GCF_000687285.1. Taxonomy (NCBI): domain Eukaryota; kingdom Metazoa; phylum Chordata; class Aves; order Phaethontiformes; family Phaethontidae; genus Phaethon; species Phaethon lepturus. The sequence goes on along the minus strand of NW_010562451.1, from coordinate 11,953 downwards.
TGGAAAGACTGAACAACAAGTAGTCAGCACATACCATATATATAAGGTTAGCTAAAATGCACTGGACTTCATCAATATCAACATCATCCACTTGCATGAATTTCAGGGCAAACAGAAAGGCATCTAGAGATAGCTGATGGGTTTTCAGTAGTAAATATCTGAAAAAAACAACAGAAAAAAAAATCTGTTATTGAGAAACAATCCCTTAAAAATTCTGGTTCTTAGAAAAATGGCCTTTCTACAATAAATTCACTTTAACAGGAATTCAGTGCTCTCAGAGAGAGCTAAGGAGCAGATACGTTTCTATCTCTGTCCTAGGTGAAGCCATACTAAACTTGCTTTTGCAAAAATGTATTTTTTGTTATGCTTACACTTTCTTAAAGAGATTTCTGTACGTGATGATTTTCAGCTTCTCAAGGATAAGAAAGATTCCACATCGAATAAAGAAGGTCTCATGCTTTGTCAGAGCGTCATTCAGTAGGAGAAGATTGCCTTCACTATGAGGATGAAGAAATATATACATAAGAAGGTCTCACCCAAATGAGAAAAGAAATCGTCTGACTTGGTAGCCATATCCCTCCCCTGCCTTCCTCAATCATCCCAAGTAAATACCTTTTACTTAATACTTTTTGAACTAACACATAACAGAATAAAATAATCACCATACCTCACAGCCTTTGTTACTTCCGCAAACTGCATAAGGTCATACTTTTTTAAGAGCTGAACTGTTGGCATATGGCCCTGAAAAATAAACAGTTTCCAAGTTTTCCAAGATAAAGTCAAATGCATTTTACATGTAAGCTATAAAAACACTTGTCAGAGAAAGAGACAAATGTTTAACCAATTTTTTTTGGCTACAGAACAAGAGGTGAATAAAAATATTTGTAAGACAATCCCCTTGCCCCCACCAAACACCTTATAGCTCAACTCACAGTAACTACCTATTTATCATGGTTTAGGGAGTCTTAATGTTTTTCAGTGTTCGGGAACAATTATCAAACTTGTAAAATCAAGGTTCTGTAACATGAGGCCTAGACAGATCAAAATTTTATGTCGTGGCTGTATGATCCAATCTGCAAACAGAACTGTAGGAATCCCAATAATTACTAGTAATACAAGCAGTGCTTCAGCACAGTCAAGTCCTAGTTCAGTCTGTACCAGATTTTTTTCTTCACTACACCTCCGTGCAGAAATAAAAATGTCCTCTCAAAAAACACTCAACCTACACTACCAAAAAGAAACTTTTGGTTTTTTTCCCCTTGCACAGCAGAGATCAGATTGCACGCTGACTTGGGTCAGACTTTAAATTTAGTTACCGTCATGCTATGCTGTTGGGAACTCCTTTCCTGGTTGGAGGATTAGCTGAGAGCAGAACTCAGCTGCATGTTTACTGAGAGCTGCTAGGAATAAAAAAAAACCCATCCAAGCTATTTAAGTACAGTTTAAGGTTAGTGTTAATGGTTGGACTCTGATTAAAAAAGCAACTGTAAAAACAATGACCTTTGTCTTGTTTCTTTAGTGCCTCTTGTACACTAAAACTGCTCCAGAAAAGCCACTGTAATTTTAGGCACTAATGGACCCACCAGTTTAAGTCACCCAGTCAGGACTGGGATGAAGTTTTTAGGAAGACTGTTAGTTCTCCTTTATCAACGTTACCATTGACTGTTCTGAAAACAACCAGCAAGAGAGTCAATAAATAAAAAATGAAAAACAGAAGCCAATTATCAAACCCATTGTACTTCCCTTTTACCCACTTGAGACTGCAAGGGACTGTAAAGGGAGCACCAAATGGAAATGGAAGGATGGTCACAAACAGGTTGGGGCAAAGGTGGAAGAAGGCAACTCACAGAAGCAGGTGATTCCATGTGTAACTCTGGTAATAGGGCCAGGAACAGGAAGCTCTAAAATCTAGTTCTTGTTCCCTCAGTTACACTGAATTAATTGTTACCATAATCCCACTAACTCAGGGATACACAAATGCTAACACAGCACATGGGAAAAGACAGGAACAAGAAGCAGAGAAGTGCTTAGTTCTTTTAATAAAAAGATGAAATCACCAAATAGTAACCAGTCTTCATTGATTTGTTCAAAACCAAAATGCTCTACTTTATAACTGTTCTGACATGCCTCAAATGGGCAAACGTACAAGGAGCATACAGAAAACCCAAAGATAGGAATCTTTTCTCTCCTGTGGCAACCCCCCCTCATCAGTCTTCATCCATCTGTTTGCACATCCTCCTTCCCTTCACCAGGTGAAAGAAACAGACACATTTGTACTAGTGAATCTACACATTCCCTGGCCCATCTGTGCAGCTGATCATCGGACAGGCACTCTGCTACATGACATAAGTTACACTGTTAAGTGCTTCTCCGAAGAGCTCAAAGTTATCTTTATTACAGAAGTAACCTCAGGTTGCACCTTTAGGAGGGGTGGGAAGAAGGTAAGAGGAAAGGACGATGGAGTTTTTGTTTGGTTGTTTTGGTTTTTTTCCTCCTTTTCTTTTCCTATGTTGCTATAAATGACAATTCAACAATTTTTGTCCTCACACAACAAAGTGTGCATATGCTGGCTCTTACAGGGTCAGCCACAGATAGCCACTGAATACCAATAAGGGGGCAAAAAAACCCCAACCCCAATACTGAGCATCAGTTATCTGTCTTCCCCCCCACCCCCCAAATTATTTAGAAGAGAACATCTACTCACCAACAACATTTTTACTGGCAACAGGTAGATCAAAATCATTCTTTTGTTCTTCTGGCTTGAGCGGTGACAGTGCTCAAAGGCAAATGACAGGTACTCTTCAGCTGCAGACACAAATAAAAGTGCTAGTAACATAAGTCAATGACAAAAATGGATTAAAACCGTAACCCAAATTCTGTGCTCAATGTCCATCCCTAGCTTGCAAACGTATTTTAAATTATATAAAAAGAATCACACCAATCAAAATACATTAAGAAAAATGCTGTAAGAAATATTGGAGATTCACGCAAAATACAAAGTCTTACCAGAAAACTAAGCCCTTCAGAAAGTCAAAGAAAACTTCTCAAGGTCTAGACATCAGAGGTAACACTTACAAGCAATATTGGAATTTTAAGCTAATTTCAGTAACATTACTTTGTTACTACTCCATAGTAGTAGTATCTTGAGAGGAGAATCTCAAGAAGCACTGATGAATCAGAACTTTATTTTCTAAATTCACAGATTAAGTTCTTCAGTGGATGTAAGCTGTATGCGATGCACACATCTGCTGAGCTGCAGAAACGTGCCAGTGAGATCACAAAGCATAACAACATGAAAATCTCTCATCAGTTTTCACTGAGAGAGAGAAGTGACAAGCCTGACAGGCAGAAGACACTGTTTAGAGTAACAAAACTGGTTCCAGAATAGATTTTAGTCAGGGGCTTCAGATAGCAATGAAAGTTGTACTCCTCAGCTCTAGAAGCATTGCTATTGGTGAACAAGAAATTTCAGAAATGCAGTTTCTACGTCTTCCAAAAATCAATGCACTGAGAAACTTACTCTACATCACAGTTTGCTGAAGATTTCTTACATGGCATACAGTAACTTGAAGAGGACAAGAGAGTTGCAAAGCCCCCTTTCCTTTGTGAAGCCTTTTACAAACCTATTCTTTTGGATACTCACACATTTTATTATGCATGCATACAATGCATAAGACTACAGAGAACTTCACTGACACAAATGTTCATATATGCCCAGTTTTAAAACTAGAAGTGTCATGTAATGTCATCTCTGATCTGACTCAGTCTGTGGGCCTTGGATTTTTCACCATGACTTTTCCTTTGATCAATGCAAACACAACTGCACCTTCCACACACATTTTGAGTCACACACACACGACATCAGCCAGATTTCACACCAAGCAACAAGACTTTATATCTGTCTTACTGGCACACAGTACCTTGCTTAAAGTCACTGTCAAACATGGCTTTGCGTCCAACATAATATCTATATGTAACTCGCTGTGCCATACTATATTCATCCTTCAGATTGGAGCTGTCAATTGCTCTAATTAAGGGCTTACATAGATGGAGCTTGTTGATCTGTTAAAAAAATTAATTGTATTTTATTCAGAGGGTGTAGATACATAGTATCATATATAAAAGGGTGGGATTGACTTAGATTATGAAATACAAAACACAGCTTATCAGACTTGAACCGTACCTTAAAATAAATTTTAAACAGCTGGTTCACGAGAAACAACATGCCCCACTTTTTGGAATCTTCAATGCCTGCTCGACTGTTGTAAGAAAAGAAAAAAGGAAAAAACCTACTAGTATTGAGCATTGTAAGAAAACAATTCACTTTGTCCTTATGGTAAATTCCCTCCACAGATATTCTATGGCTTTTTAAAGTAAAAATAGGTGTCTGAAAATAAAAGTCAAGGCCAAATTCTTTGTCTTAAACCATACCACCACTGTCAAAACACAACGAGTGTTCTCTTCTTAAATTTTAAAAAGATCTGCTATATTTCTTCTCAACATAATGAAAAGATGTCATGCAAAAATATTATTCATCTGCAGCAGGTTCCTCACTCCAGTTTGCAGGTAATGCATACATTAGCATAGCAACTGCTTATCACATTCAAAGTGAAAGAAAGGTGGAAAAAAATGCATTTTCTCCACTTCATAAGCATTAACATTGCTAAGACTGGAGTTACCTCTTTTCCATCTAATCATAATGAAGCAAACTTCACAACTGAACAGGGCACAAAAGTGTTAACGATCTTTCCTAAGAAACAGGGACATAATCAGTCCCTCCCAACAACATCTGCTAGGAATGTTAACCCTAAAGGGAGGCCTCGCCAGCTGTAGTTAATAGTCAAGAGAGAACAGACTATAAATGAGAGGAAACGAGCCTCAGAAGCATTTGTTCTTACCCAGATACAATCTTTGTAAGTGGAAAAATCTTATGTAAAGTTCATTAAGTTCTTAACAATTTCATAGTGCAAGTTCTATAAAGGATGTTTCACTTACGTGTCACTGGCACAGACTCGAAAACAGCTCATCAGCAGTTCTGCTGCTTTTTCCAACATGTCGCCAACTTTGCTTTTCCCTTTCTTCACTAGCTGTTGATCTGCCTATCATTACACAGCAAGCAGCAACATGTAATTCTACACCCTGTTTCACCGTGTTGTAAACAGTTTAGTTCCTTAATACAACATTTTACTAAGTCTTATAGCAACAGATGTGTCATGCCTGCTATCCCCCAAATCTAGAAGGTAGTCAAGATCACAGAATGAAAGAAAACATTCCAAGAGGCCTGAACATGTACCAAACCTAATGCACAGGAGAACAGTCCTTTGAAAATAGCACTGACTGCTATTACCTTTAGCACCATTAAGCTTAATGCGGCTCTCAGAAACTTAAATTCAGGATCATCTGACAGCTGAACTGGAGCATTAACACTTCAACTCAAGTTTTCAAAGACCAAGAGTCTAGAAAAAAAAAAATCTATTTTATAGAATCATAGAATCTTTGGGTTGGAACGGACCTTTAAAGTTAGTCATCTAGTTCAACCCCCTTGCAGTGAGCAGGACAGCTTCAACTAGATCAGGTTGCTCACAGCCCCGTCCAACCTGACCTGGAATGTTGCCGTGGATGGGGCATCTACCACCTCTCTGGGCAACCTGTGCCAGTGGTTCACCACTCTCATTGTGAAAAACTTTGAATGAAAGCAAACTGAAATGATTCCCCAGTTATGGAGTTTGAATTTTAGAATTTATAATTAAGTTTCTCTCCACAGCCACGAGGGCTAGATTTTATTCCTAAACCATATGTAACATTTTCTAGTAGTAACACACACTGCTAGGACCTGGGATTTTCAGAAGAAATGGAAAACATGTTACAGTGGCAAGAGAAGAAATGACTTGCCAACACATGGGAAAGATCCATGTACTGATTAATGCAGAACTTAAACAACAAAGGGGGGGGAAATATAGCGAGTGGATATTTACTATGTGCTTTCTCAAAAGTTTTATTATAATGCTTGCATTCTCACGAGCTGAAAGGTAAGAAAAAGAAATGGAAACGCATCCTTTGCTGCCGAAGTCTCCTCTGTATCCGCATCGTTTAAATATACAATGGTTAGAAGACAGAGTTCAAACACTTCGAACATGACTGAGCCCACCTTCCCCGTTCTCATGCATCTCAAAATATACAAATTTGCCTCATTCAGACTGAGAATCGAGACTTGTTACAGAGCAGGCACACATACACAAAAAACATTCTCTGTCTTGTTTTGTGGGTGGGTGGGCACAAGAAAGTGCTGAGGGGACAAAAATCTGAAAATACTGGATATTGTCAAACTCTAACCTAACTTGAACTCTAGCTTCACCACTTCTGGTAAAGTGACCAGAAGCAAGATAACAACCCTACCACTTACCTTCATATAGCAGTTCTCATTAGATCCCTACACAAGGTATTTCAATGCACTAGCCTGAGAAAATAATGTAAATCTGAGAGGTTTTTTGCTTGTCAGCAGTGGTAAGGGCTCAGCAAGGGCACCAATGAGCATCAAAAGCAGTACATGCAGCTGGAAAAGGGGAAAGGAGGCAGAAATTTCCCTCTTCAGATATGGCAAGTGATTAGCTCAGTTGCCTGGGATATTGCCATCCTTAGGAAAATTTCCACCAAATCCCAAGAATAACACGTGGAAATAGTGAGTTGTGCCACCATGCTACTCTATAAAGACAGTACGTAATCACTTTATATGCTCTAAGCAAGTGTTATGAGTTGCATGCAGGTCCTCAGAACTTCAAGCTACAAATGGGAGGTGGGCAGATGGAACACCCTAGTTTTTCAATTGGACTGGATGAATTTAGTGTGCCAATAAAATCCTAAACAATGAGTTAAACAGTACTGAGCAAAATCAGGCTACGTAATAAAGTCTAAAAATATTTCCACCACAGAAACTCTTAACAGATAAAAGTAACGAGGTTGTTAATCAGATCTACTTACATTATTAGCAAAAATTCGAAGATCGAGGGCTACAGCATACATTATAGGTAAAGCCCTGAAAAAATAAAATATAGTATACTTAGTATGTGCAAATCATGCAACAAGACAGACAAGAGAAACGAGCCTTTATTTTTTTTTTTGCTAGTTGGTCATAAAACTAGAAAAGTATACATTAATCTTTAAATAAAGAAGGATGCACTTTTTAAAGGAAAGATCTTCAAGATCTCAGCATTTCAGAAATCCTACACCAAAGGGAAACTTAATTCTGAAACCTTTTTTACTGTGCCTTTAATAAAATACCTTCTCACCTTGAACAAATTCTTCATGTGTTTACTTATGGACCATTCAACATAATTAAGCTCAGATGTTTATTTTTCACATTTTTAGACCTAAAAACTCAAACAGGCAACAAAACCAATTAGGCTGCGTTTAAATATCACTGGGCATAAATAAAAACTATAGGCATAATTTTAGTTCGACTACTGTGGTTTATGCTAGCAAAAGACGAAAGTCTAATTTCTAGTAGCTCTCTGTGATGTACTCACCAATTTTCTTCTTTATGTGCCTGAAATGCTCGCAGGAAAGATGTATTGTATTTAGGAGAATGTAACATGCTGTGAAATGAAGCACCGATTTAAAAAACAGCAGTTGAATGGTACCATATATTACTACATGAAAGAGTAGAAGTGAAAAAAGCAGCAAGTAGCTGAGAAGTCAGGATGTAAAGATGCCGTAGGGAAAAAACGTGAGCCACACACTCCTTGGTGTGGCAGTAGCAGTAAGAAACACTGGCCACTTATGGGGTAAGACAGCAGCTTTCTTTACCAGTATCTTCCCCTCTAGCCAAGTGCAAACTGGGAGGCATATTAATGATCTGAGGGTCTCCTATACTCTGCGAGAAATTAGTTTTCTACTTCAGAGCCAAGTGACAGACTCCTCCTTAGTCCTACAGAAAGTTGAAAGAAGAAGAGTGTATCTGGATTTCCTTGCTTAAGAACCTAAACAGTTGAAGTGTATTTGGAAGCAGACCACATCCTATTAGATTTTAAAAGGGGCAGCGATAACTTATTCTACAAGAGACATATAGTTAATCTGAAAACAATATATAAGATTTATGGAAAAGGATATTGGACGATAACTGTTTGGCATTTGTATGCTTCTATAAAGTCATGGTTTCCAACAGCATAAGTACACCTGTGAAAGAAAAAGTGCATTAATACATCACCAACTATTATATACTTAACACAAATCTTCCTTTTGCTTCTTAAAAGGCATAGAGCTTTATAGTTTATTTAAAAGACAGACAGAAATATGATTAGAAATGTTCCTAACAAAATGGCAGAAGTATTTTAACACAGCACAAAGCTTGGTAATTGTAGAAAACTGAACCGAGAGATGAATGGGGATTTGTTTCTGTAATATGCACAGTACCAGCTGTAATATGCTAATGCTTATTGAAACTGTCAGCAAGATTAGCACAGATAAAAAAATTCCAAGACTGCTGAAAGTGAACTAAAGACTGTGTTAATGCAGGTTTTGGTTTGTTTTTTTTTAAAAAAAGCCCCACAGAATTACTTAGGTCCTAAAGCTGTCTTAAGAGTACTTTTATGACTAAAATTCCCTTTAAAAAATATTTATTTCCCATACTTATTTCACTCTAAACGCTTGTGTAGCTAGTAAATGCAGAGAAAAGAAAACAGCAAGCACCAAAACCCAAGCTGTGTCAATGGCTAGACGCAGATGACTGCCAGGTACATAAAGCAAATTTTACATGTAGAGGAAAGAGAAGGTCTTTATTTCCTGATGTTCTAGCATTATTTATAAGAGTAATAAATACCAAGCTTTCAGCCCTTTAAAATAACTAAGTAAAATTAAGGATACCCTTCCCTGCTGGATGCCTCACAACTGACTTTACATTCCTGGTCTATCTTTACCTTAAGTGGGCTGCAAACATTTCATCGTACGGTGGTTCCAAAACTTGTTGACACTTCTCCTCTGGAGACGGAAGCTAAGTATAGAATAAATCAATGAAACATTAACGGAACATCCAATGCACCAGAAACAGAACACCATATGGGTATTTTGTCATGGCGGTTTTATGCATACATGCCTTTGCTATCTACCAGAACCTTACATTATATTAATAAACACATCCAGCATAACGAATTGCTAGTGTGCATTCTGTCTCCAGAACCTGATTAGAGCTAGCCTTAAATAAAAGCATCCAAAACGCATACAGCACAAACACTGGACCCTTGCTACCCACTGGTTTTCTCTTTATAGCAACTTCCACTGTGCCCTATTACTAACTAATGTAGACCTGGCCAGAAGGGACTTTCCAAAAAACAATTCAAAGCGGAACACAAAAATCCATACAGGAAAAAAATGTAAATATATAATATCCTTGTAAGAAGAAACAGGAAACACGCTTACAAGGGGATCCTACTCTGGCCTGTGAAACAGATTTTGAGGTTTATCTCCAATGAAAAGGAACCCATAGAGAGAGCTAGGAAAAATCAAAGCAAAACAAAAGAAAGGTCAAAAACAGATTCTCACCTGTAGCCTTGGGTTTGCAACATGTGGATGTTTAAATGATACCAATTCTGCACAAAATTGTCCATCTCTGCTGTCAATGGCTTCTTGTACCTACCAAACAGACACATTACAGAATAAAATCCAGCCACAGCCATACAACACATTTACATATGACTACAGAAACCACCTTCTTGTTACCACTGTTCATCCACATCAATACCAACCCAATTGTGAGTTTTTAAAGGTTTAAAACTGAATGAATCAATATTGTACTTTCAATACACCTGTTTTTCAAAAAGGTATCAGGGAGAAGGTGGGACGAACACTATTGCGTATTTTTCCCTTGTTTGTAGGACGTGAGCAAACCAGAGAATCTCCAAACAACTGAGATGGGTTTAGCATTGTAAAACAGCAGTTGTGAACCAGATTTGGTTAAGCTTTTTAAAATTCCAGTTGGACTTATGGGCATGAAACATATATGTGAAGGCATGAACAATCTGTGATTATTACTGTTTGTAATGCTGCAGATGAAATTTGCATGTCATGAATCAGGACTTGCAAATATATTTTATATGAATTTAATGTTTAAAAAAAACTAGTTCCAAAACACAAAATTAGCTCTCCTTTACTTGAAGAAAAACTCCACCAATCTCTGAAACAGTTTAAGCAGTTGATTTTCCCTCTTTGGCTGCCTCCCTTCCTATTTTTAGTCTGTAATTTTTCCCATTTGGTATGGGCTTTCCATAGAGCAAAGAATTTATATTTTTTTCCTATCAGGACACAAAAATATGACAAATAAAGTACAAGCAGTGGGAAAGGAACTCTTTAAGAATTAGTATCTAAAATTACTTCCACAACTGAAGAAATTTCCAGCATGATATCACAATAAGCTGCTTAGACTATTTTTTACAAGGAGTTATCTTTAGCAGGAAGCAGAATTAAACCGTTCTCCCATAGAATATAATATTTACAGTCTTGACAGTGTAATATCAGATATTGCCTTTGTGTTTAATCTACCTGTCTTCATTTTTAAGCATTACGCATCCTGCTGTCACTTCTTTACCCATTGCTTTGCATTTCCATCCTCACATAGTGAGTGTCCATTCTATCAGTAAAGTGTCTGAGTTCGACACAGAGCAAAATGTTTTCTCCATATGAGGTAAGGCATTCATGAGGGGTGTGCATAAACTTAAGAAAATGCAAACAGTTTAAATGCACAGGCACAGTCTATATGATATGGAAGGTGGAGACAGAGGATCACCAGTACTGTCAGCTGGAGAAGATGCTGACTTTTCAGAGCAGATCACTGTCCCGAGAGACCTCAGCCGCTGCACTTTTGAGACTAAAATCCAAAAAATTACTCACTCCCTTTTTGTGCCCTTTACTCAGTTGACTTGACTGATCTTGACTGAAGCGAGTAAGATGATAACGATGATGAAAATATGATGGTTCAGAAAAAAGCAGTAAGAGTAGTCACACTAAAAGCTTGACACTGAAAGTTCAGTCCAGCTGATACCCTTGTGACCCTGTTCCTCTCTCTCCATCTCCATGCCATACACACTGTATCTCCACATTTCTGTATTTCTTAAATCCCTCTACTTCTTAAATCCCTTAGCTGCATTTCTTACTGCACACACACAAAGAATCCCAGTATGTTAGTTCATATGGAAAAATTACTTCACTATCAGTGTAGTAACCACCACACTTCTCAGAAATTCATAGAATCATAGAATAGTTGCGGTTGGAAGGGACCTTTAAAGGGCATCTAGTCCAACCCCCCCCCCCCCCCCCCCCCTGCCATAAGCAGGGATGTCTTCCACTACATCAGGTTGCTCGGAGCCCCGTCCAACCTGACCTGGAATGTTGCCCTGGACAGGGCATCTACCACCATGGCAGACAGTGATACACTTACTATTGACTTAAAACAGTATATTTGCTCACCACATCACACACTGTAGGTTGATTTGTTTCTTAAACAAGGTAACACAGCAAAGAAAAATACATCCACATAATCAAATACTGCCCACAAATAAAAAACTTTGCTTACTTGCTGCAAATACTGATTTATGGTGATGTGCGCCATTAAAATAAAAGCCGAGGAGGCAGGAGTCCCAAATAAAGCGCAGTTGTATCACATTCTGTAAAAGGAACAGGAGTTTAAGAGAACAGCAATACGGCAGCGCCTCAGGCACATCGCCTCTTCCCTCTGAGGAAACACGGGATGACTTCATCAAACCTCGCGCTGCCTACGGGTACAGGAACGCATCCGGGAGAAAGCAGAGCGGGGCACAAACACATGCTGCCTGCCGGGGCCACCTCCGTGTGGAGAAGCCCTGGTGCAAAGGCCCCAGGAGGGCCGGCGTTAGAAGAGGCACGATCGCGGTGGCGGGACGCGGCCCACGCTCGCGCACCAGCGACACCCGTCCACCCCGCGCCTGGC
>NW_010562450.1:2818-5957 GCF_000687285.1 Phaethon lepturus | reverse complement strand
CTTTTATTCCAGGCTTTCCGCTTCAATTTACCTCACTTGATCACTTCAGTTCCAGGCTGTGCCAACGGCTTTTCTGAAACTAGCTATGAAAAAAAACCCACCAACCCAAAACCCTCAGGACACTGGACTCTAACCAGCTCCAGACACTGCGCTGAGAGCGTGCCATGTCCCATATGGGTCAAATCCAGACAGAATCCCTTTTAGGAGCTCTGGTCTAAGGAGAACACACCCTTCCATCGATAGATAGAAATCCAAATACATGGTGACTTCACTGGTGCCCAGCACTTGATCACATAGATCTCGGTCTTCAGCTAAAATCATGTAAAACAATTTAAGGGAGCAAGGGGAAGAAAATAAAGAGAAATTTAAAGGTTAGTGTCCTTGCAACTGTTGTTTTTAAAGACTGCACTTTTATAACCGAGAAGCCTGTATGATTAATTGCATTAACTGTGTGCTCTCTGCCTACTTTTCTGGAGGATTTTCGCTTTGCAATCAGTTTTATAGGTCTGTAGCACAGTCGGCATTACTGCTCGTCTGCTTTCGCAGCACAAAACACCGGTCCCAGAAGAGGCATTACACTATATACTGCCTATGAAGAGTAATGCAGCCATTGCACAAATATCAGCAAAGCTCTATATGTTTGTGTAATAGTTGCTACTAATAATGAGTTTCCATTATTTTGCAGGGTATTTTCACGTGTCCGTCGGTCAGAGCAGGGGAGAGGAGGGGGAGGGAGAGAGAGGGAGAGGAGCGCAGGGAGACCTGACTTCATCCCCGTGCCTGCCTCCCACGGCTCCCATCAATTCGTCTCTTCCCGTGTTGGTATCAGAAGGCAGAGCAACAGCCGGCAGGCGGGAAGCGCCGCGTTGATTGAATCCCGCTGAGGACAAGCCTAATTACACTGTGCTTAAAATGGTGTCACAGCATCCTGCCTGTATCAGGGCTCCTAAAGTTGCTGATGGCAGGTTTTAGTTTTTAATATCCCTTCTGTAGGCACAGACCCTGCATCCTGGGTGCACTATTATTCCTAATATGGCATACATACTGCATCATCTCATCGGGATAAATGATTTTACCTATTAATTAGAAATGATGTTACTGACTTTTTTTTAAAGTTTCTTATTTAAGGAAAAGCTCTAGTTTTTTAAAAAACAGTAAGACATAAATAAATAATTGGTGGAGAGATTTCTTTGCAGCCCTTTATTCTTCTGATACTTAAACTAAAAGTAAAATTAATGCAATGCCAAGGCAGTTGTTGGCACAGTTAATTCTAGGGTAACACAAGTCATAAACTGGTTATATTCTATTATTCACATATGTATACCTAAATATATCTAAATATCTGTACATAGATAGCTATATAGAACAGGTATAGCTATTGATATCGACATATATCTATATAGATACATAGATACAGAGATACATAGATATGCAGATATATAGGCATATAGATATATGGATACACAGATATACAGATGTATAGATACATAGATATATAGATATAGATAGATAGACAGATATAGATGTGGGTTTTTTTGAAATAATCTTTAGTGCCACATTCTTTAATAATATCCATATCCCATGGCAAATATAAATACAATTTGCTTTCACAAGTTAGTCTGCATCTCCGTTTGTAAAAAAACATAAATACATTTTAAAATAAAGCAGGAGTCAATTAGAGTTTATTTGACCACGTCTTTCAAAATTGGCAGCAATGCTGATCATCTGGAGATCCTTCTGATTTCAGTGGACTTAGTAGTTGTAAATCCAACTTGGTACGAAAGCAAATTTCAAACGATGGTTTCCCGCCTGTCCCCCAGTGCTGATCCCGCAACACGCGGACAACACCAAACTGGCTGCAGGATGTGCAGAGAAAAGATTTGTTGCATGGAATGACTCCGGGATCCTCTAATCTCCTGCAGCTGTATGTGAATCCGCCTGCTCCAGGCAGCTGCCAGGTTCTGGGTTCCCAACCCTGCCGTGAGGCGTGTGTTGGGCAGGCCCTTGCGTGCGAACGCTCCCTCGCAGGCAGAGGAAGACGCTGCTGCGACGATGACGAGCTGAAGTGCCACGGTGCGGGACGGCGAAGCGCTCCGAGTCAGGCAGCCGATGTTTGCAGATCGCTGCGTTGGACGGTTTTGGAAAGTACCTTTTCCGTTTGCCTCTAGAGGGTGGCTCCATCATCAGAGAGGTCAACGTAACGATTTTTATAGCCGGGTTATCCTTTATGCCAACATTTGACTTACAAACACAGTTCGTTAATTTTAAATTATTTAGTTGAACCATAGAAATCCCTGAGTGAATATCCTTTGTGTGGTTTAAACCTCTCATATCAGTTTAGCTTACATCATTGCTTTCTTTTTACAAGCACAAGCCAAGCTCCTATGGCCAATTTCAGCCAGAACATGTAAATATTCACGCAGAATTTCACTCTGGTTTAACTATATCAACTTAAATTTTAACAACACGATAAAGCCTCGTGACCCTTCTAAACATTTCTGGCAACAGCAAAAGAACTTTAGTGCAAATTAGGATCAGGTTCTTAAGTCTTGGTTGAGTTTAATTAACATTAAAACAATTTAAAGGAATGCAAATTGGAATTTTTTTTTCACCCCACTCTTGCACGTTGTATGTCTGGTTTCGCTGAGTTTGCTTCTTGCTCTTCGGGGATTTGATCTTTCAGCAGCTTCATCTAAACAGCATTCCCTTTCCCAAGAGCTCAATAAAATCCTTCTCCATGGGGATCAGGAATCAATAGGGTCTTCAGGGAAACAAAACAAAGAAGTGACCCTGAAATGAATTTTCTGCATGGACATCTGACACATGTGAGGAGCCATCTGGCATTGAGTCCGCACCTAAGGCCGTTTGATAGGGATGGTGGGGAAGTGAAGCCAGAAATCCTGTAATTTATATTCGCAAACCTAATCCAACCATTAGCTCCTTTGAGTAGCAGCGTGAGAGTGACATCCAGCCCATTTAAAACACCTCTCAGACCAACTCTGAGACTGGCAAAATTAGCATTCATGTCTCTCTTTGTTACTGGTGACTCCTATAAAGAACCAGCAGCCCTCCCCCATGGCAGCAAAGGGAGAGAAGGGCAGGAAATTAAGTCTACTTTAAAAAAAAAGAGCTGTCAGCA
>NW_010562450.1:681-2787 GCF_000687285.1 Phaethon lepturus | reverse complement strand
TCCTTGTTGGGCTGTTCAGAGATGAAGCTCCTTAGAGGCAGTCAAAAACAAAAAAAGTACAGAAATGTTCTCATGGCCCCAGGCAGAGGATTGAAAAGTCAACCCAGCTTTGAATAGCTTCTTCCAAAGTAATTTTCAGTCATTTCAAAACTACAAAGTAGCTACATGGCTTTCCCCGACCCAGGTGGTCTGCGGAACAGTAATACATAGCAACTCACGGGATCCAAAGTCTGTTGCTAAAGCAGTTCAAGAGCTGTGTATAAACATGCTTATTGTGCAGAAACACCAGGCTACAGCTGATCCGTGCATCAGCTTTAACGGGCAAGGTCTCTTCCCCTGCAGAGGAGTCAGCTGTGGTCTCACAACTTGGTCTCACAAACACAAAGATCGAACAAACCCAAAAGTCCACATCAGCCATAACATGCTACAAGGTGGGGAGTAAAACTGGATGCATGATGGGAGAAGAAATGGTGCTGGACCCTTGAGTGCAACATCATTACAGTCCCAGAATGTCCAAAAAGCCCCAAATATTTGTGTTCCTCAAAGCACAACATCTTGTCCTGGCACGGCCCAGTACAGGTCATGCCCATCAGATACGGGTAAAGCTCAGATGTTCAGAGTCCTCAAGTGGAGACAGGAGAGGATCCCTCTTCCCATCTCAGACAGAGATTTCCTCAATGACTTGTAGCAAATTGGGAATCATCGTGCCTTGGTTTTCACCATCTATAAAGAAATCAGAGCAGCTTTTAATACTCAGCTCACGTTCATCAATATTTGTAGGTCGTTACAGAATGTATCAGCTGCCACAGAAGGTGGAATTCAGCGAAAGGGCATCTTGAAAGTGATGGACAACAATTTTTTTTTTTTTTGTGTCAGCTAACGAGTACTGCTACTCATTAACAGCTTAACTTTGAGCCTCACTTTCTCCTTCCTTAACTTTGATTTCTAATAACAAGCAGGAACTTTATGTCCAATTCCTGGCAATGGGAGCACATTTTTGTTGCGTATAGTCATTCATCCTTAGACTTATGCAGTGGATGACCCCAAAGCTCTGCCTTTAGTTGTGCATAATTTCATAAGTACTTGCCAATTTTTCAGGAGGTTTACCCAGCAAACTGGATAGAAATGCAAAAAGGTAAAATCAAAGAACACACACAAAAAGTTCAGGTTATCCTATTCAGTAATTAACTTCATCAGCATTAATTCCTGTGCAGTCATGTGAGAGACTGGGTCACCTCCCTATACCAAGATTACAGAGCCAGACTTCCCAAAGTTGCAGAAGGCAGACTGTGCATTTAAGGAACAGCAACAACCGTTACAGTAGGACAACCCATGGTTTTCATCACTGCCCAGTGCAGTCTACATGGTACGTACTTGGCCGTACAAAGGGATGAAAATCGTGAGCATGATGCTGCGCAGAGAAGAAGCCAGTTGTGCTAAAAAGGGGCAGTTTCTTCTTGTTGCAGGTGGCACCTAACCCGGTAGGGTTTTGCTAAGACTGATCCACCTAGATTTATAGGATAATGTACACATCATTCACCTTTCCCATGAGCCGCTTTATGCGTTCTGTTCAGTATTATCACAAACTATTGCTGTCATGAGAGAGGAGATAATGATCAACACACGTGCTTTCCCAGATTTCTTTCTGTGGTGTAGAAACCTGATCTTACAGAGGTGCCGGGCACATTTTGGCTCAGCTGCACTAGACTTGTAGCACGTGAAGCTATCTCGCTATCATTAATGTTGTTTCCATCATGGAGGAAGGTAGAGTAAAGATAAAATCATATGAGTTAAAAAAAGTTTCAGCTGAGCTTCCAAACCTCAAAACTCTGGGTTCATTTAAACATTAGATGAAGTTTAGGATGGAGTCGCATCCCAGATTAACGCATGTTGCTTATGCCAAGATCTTACAACAGCCATCGGAGCCACTGAATTTTTGTGAAGTATTCTAACAAGTCATGTCATTGGTTCGTCAACATCTCTCTAAATGTGAAATTGTTTGTGTACCACTTTCTGTTCGGATGGTGTATTCTTGCGTCTGAGTTACTGCACTGGAGTATGAAATTAGTCACTCAGCGTCAGCTCTAAGATTTTGTGGCTCTTCCT
>NW_010562450.1:0-650 GCF_000687285.1 Phaethon lepturus | reverse complement strand
TCCACAAAGCCGGGACAGTCCTTCTTTCAGAGACCAGGCTAGCACTGAAACGTGAGGCATGGAGGTGGCACTCCAACTTCTACTTCTTGTTCTCCCCATGACTTACTCACGATGCTAGCCTAATTGTGACCATAAGCTGAACTTACTTATGATGTGGTCCCACGAAATAAGTAGTCTGTTTGACCCTCAGTGCCTCAGTTTCCCCACCTGGATAAATAATTACCTTTGCTCTTGGCTTGCGAACATTCATTACTGTAATTACCATTTGTAATGAAAGGCTCCACAGAAGAACAAAAAGGGGGAATGTTTAATTCTACAAATGAGACTTCATATAAATAAGTCTTCCAGTGACATACTCTAGAGCTCTAATGGCCTTTCGTGTGCGAGAGTACCTAAAGGATTTAATGGGGCTGTTCCCAACACGCCAGGCGGTAACCTGAAAGACTGCACTTATGCAAGGATAGTCCTGCTGGTCGTGGTTGTAGGTCAGGCACTTGTGCTGGCTTGCTCTTATCCCCACCAAAAATGCCTCTTTCAGTATTTCTTATGCCTGAGGGACCTGTCAGTCAGCTTGATCTGGTTATGATCTTCCCAGATATTTTGATTTCTGGAGTGAAGTCCTGCTGGAAGTGGGATGGCGGCCGCTGAAG
>NW_010562449.1:0-1363 GCF_000687285.1 Phaethon lepturus | reverse complement strand
ACCTAGTGATTCTGTGATTCTGTGAAATCTGCTTGTGAACCATTAGGACAAAATATATATTTTTTCTTCCTTGCATGGCACTGAAAAGTATTGGAACGACCTAGTGATTGTCCCTGCCATGTTTCAAATTTAAAGATGAGGCAATCAGTTTGTTCAGTGGTAAACTTTATTGTTACTTTTGAACTTTTTTTACAAATCTGAACCATTAAGAAAAATCACCTTGGGTCAAGGAACAGGAAAGAATGGGAAAGTTTGAAATGTTAATTCTGCTCTATGGCATTGTCCATCTGTAGGAATTATGTACTTGGACATGTGATCATTCTTAAGGAGTAGTATTTACACTCCTTGATCATGAAATTGCATCTGTGCAGATGGATCCTCATCCACCTCTGTAGGAGTGGTCCATAGAGATGGACCAAGTAATATCCCTGATGTCTAGCATCCTATAGACCATTTATTTAAATATTCCAACTAATCTATGCCCTTTACATTTTTTCCCCCATTCTTTGCATGCTGACCTTGCTTCTTCTGTTTTTGGTTAGCAGAAATATTGGTAAAGAATTCTTAAAAGGCATTAGAATTCATCAACACAGTTGTGTTTCTTAGGTTAATGTGTGGGGGTTTTTTTGCTATTTTAGCCATTTCAATATTTTTGTGTGAATGTGGCTTTGAAAATAGCTGAGTTCAATTAAAAAAAAAAAAGGTGATTCAGAATTAGATTTTGTTCTGGCCCTACCTGGATTTAAAAACTGTTTTGGCTGAGCTGGTTTTACACTTGATCGTCTGGGATGCATCTCCCCTTAAATTGCAACACAAGAAACTTACAAAAGAGACCTTGAGGTTTTTTTTAGTCTCAGGTGAAATGGGTAATATAAATAAATAAAGCTTTTCTTTGGCTCTTCCCTCAAGCCCCATAATGATTCTTGGTAAACTGCTCATTTAGATGTCAAAAGAGCTGTTACAATTTAGAAAAGACTGGTCATCTGAGATCTATTGTGCTGGAAAAATTGTTTGTTCTTAAGAACTGGTTTAACCTCCTGGATAGCTTGTAAAAGCAATTCACATCCATAGTGAAGTACTTCAACTGGTTTGTCAACGTGTTGAGGAGATCAGGCTTTGCAAAGAGGTCTGAGAAACTGTTTAACCTAAACTGTGTTGCTGCCATTGATGTAGGGGGACCAGAAATTGCTCCTCTCTGACAACCTGTGCTTTTGATCGATGAGAATAGTCCTCAAGTCTCATATATTGCATGTCTGAGATTACTATATTTGATATCTTTAAACCAGAGCAAGCCACTTTACCTATAAGTGTTTTGGGTTTATTTTTTAATACTCTGTTGCGTTAAGAGGCAGATGCCCAAAAT
>NW_010562448.1:6867-32623 GCF_000687285.1 Phaethon lepturus | reverse complement strand
GCGGCTCCGGGCAGCGCCGGGCTGTCCCGCGTGTCCTGCTTCTCTCTCTCTGAACCCGACTCGCCCACGGGCGAGCCTTTCAGACCCCGCCACCTGCTTCGTTTCCCTTTCTGTAAAACGAGATTAATTTGGGAGGTTTTGTTAACTAGCAGCCTTTTAAAACATGCCGGGTGAGGGCAGAGAAGCGTGGCTGATCCCATGCGGTCACAGCGGGGGTCTAGGATGAGGAGCTCTGGTGGGCTCAGGAGCATCTGCCCTGAGAAGTTTCCTCTGCCAGGGCTACGAGCGATGTGATACTGCTGACTTCTGTCACCGTGATGCTCACGAACCCAGGAGAGGCCTTTCGCTTCAGGTGTCAGCACAAATAAAGGTCTCATTCAGATCTAGAGCAGACCCTTTTTACCTCCCTGCCTTCCAGAAGGTACTTTGCCAGTGCTGCCATGTGAACTCGCTTAATTAGAGGGGAGGAAATTATGGCCCCATAGACTTCACAGAGAATATTCAGCATAGGTAAAGCATTTAACGATACGCAATTAAAACGCTATATATCTAACTCCTAAGAAATGGAGGGTTTAGAGAGGTACTACGTACAATGAGCAGGTGATAATGAACTCCCCAGGCTGCAAAGGCATCATTTCAAAACTATAGCATGAATTTATTAAACATGCTGCGGAAGACAAATGCTGTTATATGAATACACAGGGAAAGACACTAGATCAGGAAAACCCCTTGGATTTCTGGCTCCACAAGGCATGCATGACAGCTTCTTTTGGCTCATAAATAACAATAGAAGAACACACATGAATATTTTCAGTGATTTGTGATCTCCTCCCCATAAATTCTCATTTTGGGGGGAAAACTGTGTTGCGTGACTGCTAAACAGATGAGAAGAGAGAATGTTTCCATTTATTTCATTAAAGTTTTTGGGAGCATGACGAACCAGTATTTTAAACATCGCATAGTTAAATAAAAAAGGTGTAATTAATTAGCGGGTTCTTTGGAGTTAGTGCAGGGAAAGAAAGACCCTTCTAGGACATAATCCAGGACTGTGATGCCTCTGGAGCTGGGTGTCACCAGGCTTTGGGAAAGGACAATCTCAGACTGCTAATTTCTTCTTGAGCAGATCTTGGAGAGTGAAGGTTTTACAGAAAAGGGGTGCTTGTATCTCTCAGGCTTCTCTGTAGTACCTGTCTGTGCCCTCCTAACTCTAGAAATTATAGCTAAAGGTCCAGTCTGCATCCCCCTTGGGGCGATGAGGGCCAGCCAAAGCTGGATCACCTGTAGTTGCTTCTCCTCTTTGCTTAAAACTGTTTTATAGTAAAAACATTCCCTCCTCTCCCGAGCGAACGTTGCTCTATTGGGGGCTCTCTTCTCTTCCAAAGTTGTGCAGACTTGGTACAGTGCACTCCAGACTGTTTTCTCTACTTCCCAACGGGTGCATCTCCTTTGAAGTCAAAGGAGCTACTGTGATTTTAGCCCCATTGAGATAGTCACTGTGGAAGAAGCATATAAAAGACTACTGCTCACAGGGTGGGAGCTGCTGGTTTCCAGTTTCTCATTAATTTTTCACTTGTCTTTTATTTCAGTGGGTCTACACTATGCTCCACCTTTGGCACAGACACAAATACTATTTTTTTTATGTGGTTCAGTGGGAGGAATGGTTTTGATCATTAAAAGCAAAGCAAAAATTATTTCAAGCAAAATTCCAGAGCCTCTTCTGCATCCATTTATCTTTCCATGGCTTCCTTAAAGCATTGCCTACTTAGTCTCTGGGGATATGTGCTCCAACTGTGTCTCACCACATTTACAGGAGCAGTCACATATGACCAAGGCTAAAATTTAACCTTAATTGCCCACAGGCTGCTGCCATTGAACCCTGTTGGCATGTAGGGCTTTTCAAGTGTTGAAATGAGCCCAGTAAAAACAATAGGCAAGACAAAAATATATTTAGTTGTGAACTATCTTTAAAAATATTAATATGCCAAAATCTGAGTGATGAAGGCTCACATCTCTTGAAGGAATGTGTAATTTCCTGTAATCATCTCTTTAAAATATTCCTGATTGGGACTTTGAAGCAGTCAAAGAAGAGAGGGGTCTCTGGAGAATCCACCACTGCTCCTTGCTGAGAGAGGGCTTTGGAAAGTGAATCACTGCTGTGTGACTGGATCCACGCCATATGCGAAGGATCAATAAAGTTTTATGTACCTTACTCGCAAGCCTCAGGTTTTTGATTCCAGGTGTTCGCATTAATCTGGGACACGATGGAAGGAAGAAGTTACTATGGTTGCATGGAGATGGCAGTGCAATCTGGACTGACTTTAGTCAGAAAGTGCAAGAAGTTTAATTATCTAAAATAATTGCAGTTCTTGAAGCCTTTTATGCTGTTTGCTTAAGTCCACTGAGCACTGATACCATATAATTACTCCAGACACGTGAGTGTCTAGGGTCTTCAGTGGTCAGTAACATTATTTCCTATGAGGAAATCTTTGTGTTTGTGCCTTACCATCCCACCACTGGCAGAAGTCAAAAAAATGAACAACCTGGGTACAGAGGTGTTAAGGGAAATCATGGGAGGATAGTACACAAGTTCCTTTTATATCAGAATTTTAGAAGTGTGCGATCTCAGAAAGTAAAACTAGCCCTTAGCTCTCAAGAGCAAATCTCTCCTGGGGACTGAAGAGTTTGCATGCTTTTGTAGGTTTAGGGCATCATTTTACCCCCCAGCTTGTGGAAACTCTGTTTCATGGCACCTGCAACCATTAGAAATTATTACAGCCCTCAGATTGTAGTAATTGGGGACCACAGTTTGTGCTGCAAGCATTGCTCTATGGAGCTGCACTTTCCAACCATAACTCTTCAGCTGAAGGTTACTGAGAGCCACCTCCCATCTCCATGATAATTTCCCTCTCTATAATGCATCCCTTTTTGTTTCATCTGACATTTCTATCACCTTTAAGAAGCCTCATAGAGAAGGGGCCAGGAGGTTTGGATGTAATTGGCATATGGATGGAGCTTAGGTTTTTTAATACACAGTTTTTATAAGACTGCTTTTATGTTTGCCTTTGCTCTTTGATCTCCACTTGAAAAACGTTTTTCATGGAGTTTGTTTGAAAGCACAAATAATCACTTACCACAACTAAGGGCTAGCAAATAGTTCTAGAAAAGAAAGAAAACCAAAGAGAATCCATGAGCTGACGGAGATGCCTTGAAAGATGTTTTAGAAACAGCTTGTAACGGCACATTTTGCAGGACTGTTCATCAAGTTAATTCTCCTGTTGTGTTGGCATTCTTGGATATGGTAATGACAAAAAGGAAGGTTGTAATGGATTTCTAAAATGGGAGTCTTTTAATAGATTTTAGTAAATTACATTGTAGCCTTCTGATATGACACGCTACAATGAAAGATAAAGTCAATTGCGGACATAATCTGTGGTTCAAAAATAAATATGATGATTTAACTAATTATGGCCCTGGAAAGGGAGAAGCCCTGAAAATGTTAAAACAAAGCTACTCTGGTCTGATAGAAACAGGAGCAGCCACAGTGGATGGAGAGAGCTATTCCAGCTTTTTGCAGTGCATTTGTGGCAAAAACCACTCTTGTCATGGTAGATGAGCTATAAATTGAGATATTCTAATGCAGGAAAGTTGTCTCAGGGTGACTTAGCACGACTATAGGTCCCAAAAGCTGTGAAGCAATCTACATGTGGGGAGAAAGCTGTCGTTATTATCTTGCTGATCTTGTGGATCTCCATAATAGTAATGTGGGGTGCCGGTCTATGTAAGAAAGCTAGTGCTGAGATAAGATTTCTTCCCTTTAAAATCCCTCAGGTCACAGAGAAATCCCCCTGGCAAAGACAAACCAAAATGCAGAATGCCTCAAAATGTTAAAAGTCAATTCGTTCTGTCACTAACATTAAACTACTGTAATGTAGAGCGGTTAATGATGGTGCTTCATGAAATAAGACATTAATCTCCACTTGTAATGCAAGAGACATACAACTGGCTTCAGCCTTAATCTTTTATGAGTTATGGACTCTTCTGTGATTCATAAAACAAATAAATCACACCTCTAAGGCTATCATCTATTTATTACTGCTTTTTAAATGTTCAGGATAGTATAAAAAGGATCTCTCTTGCTTGCCAAAGGTTGTCAGCTACTGAGTAACATTTGGAAACCAGAGTCCAAATTCTGCATACAGCTGGACGTAGGTTTTGTCTTTGTTCCTGAAGACAGCCAGCTCCACAGAAGTGCACTCGTGAGGCTGGGTGTGCAGATTTCATCCCATGCTTTCAGGCTATGTTTATCGAGAGTGAGCCAGCTGACCTAAAAGATGACAGAAAGTCCCTGGCCTTCGTTTTTAGAAAGAGACAGAGGCTAATCAGTAAATAGGACTTGCCAAGTTACGAAACCATGGGGAGAATAAGGGAAAAGAATAATTTGGAACAGCAAAAAGCAGAGTAGAACAAATATTCAAAGATGGGGAGATTTATTCAAGCCAGAAATCACAGTTTCACTGGTACTTTACCTTTAACATGCTCTGTGCTCATTTCAAGGTTATTCTCTTTACAGCAGAACCATAACCCCAGGGTCTACATAAGCAAGCTGTCGGTCCAGCAGACCTGGGAGGGCTTTGTACGCAGGCTGGCAGCAAACTTCACATCCGATGTTTACAGTGAGAGAAAAAAAGTAGAAGCATCTGGTTTTAGGAACCTTCAGCGCTTCCATTTTTGAGGGGAGCCGGTTCCCAAGCTGCACCACGATGTTGGCAGTTTGACTGGCTTGGCTGTTCCCAAATCCTACTGGTGTTGGCGGGGAATGAAACTCACTCCTTCTACCTCCTGCCTACAAAGACCCCAACAACTCCCGTTGCAGCCGCTAACCTTGGCCTTAGATTTCAAAATCTCAGTGACCCAGAGGAATTACTGAAGTAAGTAAAGAAAATAAAACACGTGGCTCCACACTGCAGAAGGCATGAAGTATATTCCCTTGAAACCATGCACATATTTGTTCGTGCCCAAATGGAGGTTTATGGATACAGGGATGTGCTTTTGAGCTCTTCTTCATATTTGTCTTGTCTGTGATTTGTCTGAAAAACTTGTAAAAATACAGATCTCCCAGCGCACTTCTTGTAAGTTGTAAGGAAAGCTTGGTTCATTCTAGCTGTACCACGACTCCAGCAGAGATTGCATTACTTCAAACCTTGGTCTGTGGACTTGAAGAAAGAGCACAGTAATTGCATGTCCTTTCCAGGAATACTAAAAACCATATAAATACTAACCAAGTGCAAACTAGCTTTTTCTCTTGTCATGTACTGCATATTCCATTAGACAGCACTCAGGTCCCATGTCTTATTTGAGTAGTTTCTTTCTGTGAAAGGCAGGTGGAATTGTAAAACTAGAAGTCAGTTACCCAGATGTTGCAGACAATATTTTCTGTTCTTTTTGGCAAACAAACAAAAAGGGTTTTTTTATATAAAAGAATACTATAATAAAAGAAATTCAAAGGGCACACTAGTAAAACACAGTCCCTCAAGAAAATAGTGCTTTCCCAACCAAAGAGGAAAAGAGGCAGGATTCAGCAGGGTAATAAACACTCCTAAATCTCAGGATGAGTAAATGACTGCTGTTGATTTATTTCTCCTTTTGTTTTTTAAGGATTTAAGTTCTTTATATGTAATGTGTAATGGTGATTGCAACTTTAATTTCAGTTTGCTTTTCCCTTAGAGATGTTTCCTCACTCCAAGTCAGGGGTGAAGCTCTCTGGGGGAAATATCCACTATAGGTGCTACTTAGGTATATTTACAGAAAGAATAATAGTTATGCAATGTTGATGTTAAAGCACCTATGTAGACTCCAGTGCTTTAGAGTTAGAAAAGGAATTATAGTGCAGCTTCTTGTTTTCAAAGGAGCAAGATGAACAAGTGGAAAAAATATGGTCATTAATGACAGCAAAGCTTCCTATGAATGATCACTCTAGCATACCTCAGGTTTCTAAAACAGCTGTTGATAAATGACACCAGAAGGTGTCTTTTGGCTATGAAAGCTGCCCATTTTCATAAAGATTTTGTTCTGAAACCCCTGCAATTATATTATACTGCTCTTGCACCACTCTGTGGAATTTTGCTTTTTATTTCCTACAGCTTCATGCAGACTCAAGCAATTTGCCCTCTTTATTAAACATAAGCCTCAATCTGTAAAAAGCCTCTTGATTGTCTAGACAAGTAGTTGTGAAAGTCAGCTTTGTTTCGTTGACTCTGCGTCCCTGGGGATACGGACACTGCTCCTTCTGTTCTTGTCTGTCAATACTCTTCAGCCAAAATTTTGGGTTGTTTTTTTTCCCCCTCTATCTGCCAATTATTCTTGTTTTGGAATCCAACTGAAAAATGTTTCAGTGCTGTTTCTTAATACTTTTTCTTTTTTGATAAATAAATGCCAGCAGCCTGGAGCTTATGAGCAGCCCTACAGTAATAAAAGGATGTACACAGCAGGCAGTACTCAATTTGCAAAAGAAAAACAGATTAACATTTCAGGTTTCTGAGGGCTTTTTGTCAACAACAGTACATTTAAAAACATCAATCTAGTAGTAATTGCATTATCAGTGCATTCTCGGCTGATTCTTTGGCTGATTCCCTTAATATCATGGAATGGAGAAGTAGCTATGGGAAGTCTTTTTAATATATATAAAAAGTGAAAGCCTGGTAACAGTCAAGTTGATTTGACTGTATATAAATCCCATTTCTGGGACTGGAATGAAGTGAATACATGGGTAATGGTAGGAGACTGAACACCCACAGCCAGGCCTTCAACAGCCACACAAACTGGTACCAAGTCCTATTCCTGGGCACTTTTACAGAAAGTACATTGTAAGCTGACAATGAAAAAGAGCACTTAAAAAAAAAAAAAGCCCTACCCTCAGCAGAGACTTTAAGAAAACACCATGGGAGTATCATTTCAGCGTTTCTTTAACAGACGCTCACCAGCCACTTTTCAGGTATAATACCGTTGATTGCATCCATGCAATGAACAACACGGAACGAGACATTGCTCTCCTCCTCCGAATTCTCTACGAGTCTTTGAGAGCTATCAGAAACCGTCTAAGAAATACCCTGAATGCAGAAGATAATCAGCTCCCGGGAGCCTGCGGCTCCTGAATACCCCCACCGAGCGCCTTCCCCACCAGGGTCCCAGCCGTGCCGTGGACGGCTGGGTACAGCTCTTCCCTTCGGAGAGGTTTCATTTTGTACAAATAATTACTGCGAATTACATGGGAATACAGAGAAGCTGCTTCCACACTGGGCTGGGCAAAAGCTTGAGTATTTTCTCATTTTCTTCTTACGTAGTTACCCCAGCTGCTGGGTTTTTAGCTGTGCTAGTCGACCCCTCTGGGTGTCTCTCACCTGATGAAGAATAGACATTTCTTTTTAAATTTTTGTAGTATGGAAACATAATCTGGAGTCTGATTTTATGCTAATTGACGGAGACACTTCTGATAATTTTGTCTTATGTATATTTATTAGTTGTTTTTCTTCTTCTAACATCATTAGATGTGTTTTGAACTCAAAGGTCAGTTCCTACACCAGTATAAATCAATGTAACTACATTGATTTCGAGGATTGCAGCATCTTTCATTAATTCCTATTGCCAGGGATACTGTAGTTGTCTCTGGGGAAGAAGATATATATATTTTTATGCATTTTGATTTAAATCACAAAGAAAAGAGAAACTTCTGTGAGGAATTTAATTCTATAGCATGCCATTAGCCATGCAATTAAGGCCTAGCGGTGTTAATTGGTCGATACAACAGAATCTCAGCCAGCCACCTCCAAAGATTCCTTTAAGTCCTTCCCCTGTGCAGTTCCCACTCTATCTTCATAAAAGAGAGCCCTGATTCTTGCACAGAAGACACTAGCATCTTTTCTTTTCTTACTAAGAAAAATGCGGTTTCCTTATTTGGTTGTACTCCATTAGCAACCTAAAGGACACGTTCCTAGGTAAAACAACCCAAGTGATGGTCTTCCTTACTCATTCAGATTCAATCACTCCAAAATGAATTCCAACAGATTATCTAATCATATTTCCCTGCTTTTATTGGCCTATTTGTGACAGAGGTAGTTGCGTGCTTTCTTTGAGCTGTAAATTAAATATACACGGAGAGAGAGAAAGAGCATTAAAATTATGCAAAGTGTTTCAATGTTAAATAAGAAGTTATGTCTTTAAAAATAATTTCTGGTGTAAAGGTGTATCTGTGGTTATATACACATCTTTTCCCACTTTACAGGGAGTTCCCAGTGTGTGCACTTCTCTAGCTTCTCTTCTGTGCATGCAAAAAGCAGCTTCACATGAAACTGCTAATTCTCTCCAGGGAAGGAGAAGCATTGCCTATAGCCAAAATAGGTTTTATTAAAAACAGAATCTTCCTTGTCAGGCCACATTGCTCCCGCTGAACTTGAGGAATGCCAAACAATGATGTCAGGTTTGCCACATGCTGATAATGACATCCATGCCTGGTGCACAGATAAAGCAGTAAGAGCACCTGGCTGATGTCTTCCTCTGCAAACCAACGTTTTCTCTTGGTTTGCTGTGATAAGAAGGCATCAGTGCTGGTGGCTGAAAAATGCTTCAGAAAATGAGGTGCTGCACTTGATAACAACAACCCTTCACAGGTCTGTGGGCTGGTGTGTGGTAGAGAAGAAGAGGAAGTTCAGAACCTTAAGAAATGTTTTAGATACTTTTTAAATGTTAAATGTAGCCTATATGCACTTCCCCTTTCCATGCCGACTGACCGTCGGCGCAGGTCCCAGCTGCGGTTGGCACTCTGTTAGTTGGGACATCTCCCAGTACATCCCTCTCCTGAGCCTCCAGACACACGGGTAAGGCAGACGGATAGCAGACACAGATCAAAAGAGTTTCTGAGCCTCATATTTGAATGGAGGAACTAAGGTAATGAAAAGGAAATCATCATCTGGCCCTGAGTTAATTACTTCACAACACATGGCATTAAGAAAATGTATCCCAGTAAGTAGATGGCTTTGCAGCTATATCTTGGAATAGGTCTGGTCTTTGATTCTTCGGTCTCTCTTTTTCACTCCCCACAGCCCCCGTGTAGCTTTGTGTTGCTACAGCACTTCATAACTAACGACACTAACTGGCTGCAGTACCTGCAGGTCCCAGTGCAGCACTGGCAACGTTGCCTGTCTGTCGTGATTGGAACGATAACTACAAACCCGAGCTTGTCCTACTTGGTGCTCTTCTCTTTCCTTGATGCAAACAATAGGGGAATCATGAGACACAGCAAAAGACCAAGATAAGGGACCTCAGGCCACCACAGGGCCTAGGACTCTAGTTTGGGAAAGTATTTTCCTTTTTCTTTTTTAACCTATGTCTAGGTTTACACATATATGATGTAACATCAGTTGGCACGGTGACAATCCCATGTAAAGAGGCATTACTGTCCCTTGAATTCAGTGAAGCAACTTTGCATAGGAAAGAAAAATTGTTTTGATCTGGTTTGCTCTGTTTGGGTCCACATTTTCAGTCTCTGGAGCTAAAACTGGTGAGTGACTCAGGCATCAGTACTCTTTGATTTGGAGAACTGGGCCCATCAGAAACTTTTCCGCTACCAGTGCTTTCTTTAGGAAAGCTGGATTGTCTGGGAGTGCTGGAGAGAGAGAACTATTGGGTTAAAGTTGCACAAAGAGTAGTCAACACCAAGAGCTTAAGTTGTTATTCATTTTTCCTTTAGTGCCTTTAACCTCAGGATAATAATTAGAACCATAATGTGGACATTAATTATCAAAACACACTTAAAGATCTAAATAACCCCATTAAGTAGATGTATTTTACAGCACACCTCATACCAGTTCCTAAGGAAAGGGTAAGCAGGGCAACTCTCCAGTGGTCCTGTCCCTGCAGTCTGAACGTTTCCCAGATCTCTCCGTGCTGGATATTTAGCCTAATGTTTTTGGCAGTCTTCTGGCAACTTTTAAATCTTTACAGGTGCTATTACTGAGGTGTCAGTCGTCATGGAGAACAAGATAATATTTCACAACATAAAAATACCCCATAATCATTTCAAATGGTTGATGAAATTGCTGCTAGGCATAGTCGAACTCTTCTTCACATCACTGGAGATTGAGGCTTTCCCTCTGCTCCACGCAGCCCAGATATAATCCCTTCTGATTAGAGCCTTTTCTCTTTGATGCTCTCCTTTGTCATCCACACACTGGGAAAATTACTCTGTATTGAGTTACATGCTCTGTGCAGTTTGCGTAGTTGTCTTTTTTAACCTGGAAGCAAAGCTGTCTGTGCCTGAGTGGCAATGGGTTTCTGACTTCTAGTAAATCTTTGATTAATGAAGCTCAGGTAAACAGATTAGTCATTAACCTTTGCTTCTCATGACAAGATTACTTATTGATGTAGAGTAGTTGTGCTGCTCCCATGCTTTCCTTCAGATTTCAAGAATATTCCCATCATCTAACAAGACTTGCCTTTTGGGACAGAGATATGCGAGCTGCTGCCTCTGCAGGGAATCGTCTATTTCCTATAGGATCTCATTGCATCCAGGGCACTTAAATGCAGACATTAATAGGCACTGCCCAATAATAGAGTGTGCTATCCATATCTCTTGCTCTGTATTTTTGCTAGCCAGCTGTCAGTGAGGGCAACTCAGCTGGGACAGAGGGGAAACGTGCACAAAGTGAGACAAATTTTCCAAGAGATGGTACACTGGGAAGCCATGGCTGTGCAGGACAATTGTTTAAACCCTTGACAAAGGGCAAACCTTTAGTGACAGACCAGGAAATCACTGCATAATATCCATGTCTGTAGACAAACAGAAGGCTGCTTTAAATCCATTTAAAACTGGCTTAATTCTGGGCTCTTTATCTGTTATACAGGTCTCCCAGGATGGGCAAGAGGGCAAGAGAACCAGGGACAAGTAATCTTTTATCTCTGCCAGCTCCACCAGCTCTTTTTACTCATAGTCATGCTACTAATGACCTCTGTGAAGGAAATGAATGGTGCTCCAGCATCATGTAAGGAGAGTTACAGATTCAGTTGTTGAACAGAAAACTGCTGGGCACGCCTTTGTGACCTTCACTGCAGTGCTGCTCGTCTGGGTAAGGCTTTGCACCCTCCCTGACTCCCAGAGCTAGCCCCACCGCTCTCCATGGGTGCAGAGGTTCATCTACCAGAGGAATTAAGCTAGATCCAGAAGAGGGTCTTGTCTTTACATGATCTGTAAATTTAAATGTGGGAAGGTTACGTAGGACTAAAGAACAGAAGTGGCCTATGCCTACCTGCAGTCTCCAAAAGCAGAGGGGGAATTTAAATTACACACCGATCTAATTCATTGATCTCTAATATAATGGATGCTGTTTAAATCTGCAGACATTTACACTGCAGTCTTGAATGCAAAGAATTACGAACAGAATAAATAGCTGAAGCTTCATGTTTTCTAGCTGATCAGCAGACTGAGCTTCATGTTTGCACGCTTAGTTTTGCATCTTATAAACCCCTGTCTTCACTCCCATTTTCAGTCCTGTGATCCCTTGTGTTATTAGCAGATGGAAATCTAGCAACCTGATCTGTAGGCCCAGTTGGGTAATCAAACATTTAATTGCTAACAATTATCCATTAATGCTTATAAATTAGGTTGCCAAACTCCTTCTACAGACTACAAATATTTGCATCCAGACTTGTCTGCAAAAATTGAAGATGCATGTGAAAAGCTATACCACAATGACCAACACTACCATTTTCATCTGTATCCTTCAGACTGAAACAGAAAATGCAAACGTTTGCTGCAACAGAAAAGTAACTAGAAAATTAGAAGTTGAACTTGCGGGAATCATGAAAATCAGGTCCTAAGTCAAATTCTAGGCTTGCTTGCTTTGTCTCTTGAGACTCTTCTTTTTCACCCTTCTGTCTTGCTTCTTCCTCTGGATTTCCTAGCACCTTGATTAAACATTTGCCTCAACCCTAGGAACATATATTTGTCCAGAAGGCCTATTTTATTCTGAATTATTTCCTGGTATTAATCACGATTTTTTAGGACCTTTCATGCGTCTAGGAATGCTTGTTTATTAAAATAAAGTACAACAATGATTTCGGGTAACACTTCAGAGATGAACACGTGCTTTCTACTAACACTTCGAACTAGGCGAGACTGTAACCCTCTCCAGTAAGAGCAAACTACATTGCTATGCAGAAAATGTAAACCTATTCTATAAAAGGGTTCCAGTTCCCATCCTGCTAAGTAAGTTTTGCCTTTTTATAATTGCTTGCTTTCCCCTGTCTGGTTTATTAAAGCGATGTGGTTATGATCTTGCCCATGTGACCTCTCTCTTTGCTCGCAAGGGAAATGTTAGCTTGGTATTGCAAGCACTGGGACTTCAAGGCTACATTTAAATTAGTAAATTCAATCATGTCTGGAAGCATTCCCAGGACTAGAACAAAACTGTTTATACAGTCAAGTGCTAAGCTGTTTTCTGGCATGAATTTGTCCCATTCCACCTCCTTCTCTCCCTGAACAGTTCTTGGGCACACCATGGCCAAGGGACCAGTTGCACATGCAACTCCCACTTCTTTGGAGGATAAATGAGTTTACTAGCATAGATGCTGGCCATTGCCCACCAGCTAGCTATGGTACTTGTTCCTGGGTGCATTTTATTTACCTGCCAAGGCAGAACCAAAATGCCTTGAACTTAGTACCCAGGCAAACAATTTTCCTTGCAGAATCACATTGATTTGAAGCAACTGTTGCACATGGCAGGGACCAGAATTAGCCACTGTCATGTACAGCAAAAGCTGATGCACGTGCAGAATTAGGCTCCCAGTCACAATCCTGGGTACGTATCAGTTGAGTCTGAATGGCGTGAAAGCTGAGCGTAATAAAGACTGGGGAAGCAAGGCCATCGGCCGAAAACTAATGTCTCTTATTACAGTATCAGGCTCAAATGCTCTGCCAGGGAAATAGTGCCAGAGGAAACGCAGAAAGAAGAGGGCGTGATGATTTAATGGGGTTTTACTAAAATATTATATATATTTTTTAATTTGCCTGAGTGTTTTATTCTTTTTAAGTAACTCTGAAGGGATCATCTAATTCTATAGATAAGCCACGTATAGTCACCAGCCCAACACACTGTTGCCAAATTAATTGAAACAGCTGCTGAACGCAACACTTGCTTTTACTGAGAACGCAAGAAGTCGGTCAAAGACTACGTGCTTTCTCTCATTCACTCTCTCTCTTTTTCTCCCTCTCCTGGAGTCTCTCTTCCCTCTTTTTCATCTTCTTTTCTCTTCCTTGATGCCCAAGATGGTTCCATTAGTCTTGCAAATATTAATTCTCAATGCAAACAGAATGTGTCAGGTACAGAAGGATGTAAATGGAAAATTAATTGAGGAGCAACGTGTAGACTCATGTTATACAATGTCCCCAGCATGCATAGAGAAGCAGAAACCACTCATCGACTTGCCGCCCCTCAAAAACCCTCCCAGGCGTGGAACACGAGGCTGGGCTGCTCACGACAGGAGACGCGCACACTAACTTTTTAAACAGTGCCTGATAATCAATTATTCTTTTTTTTTGGTTTTTTGTTACAGATTCACTGTTACGTGGTAGGTCTGACAGCACAGCCAGAACGGCACCATTGTCCTTCACTAGCTCGAGGCCTGACCCAAATACCGCCCCAGGAGAGCCAGGAAGCAAGGCTGTTTCATGGTCCTCTTTCTAAGGGTGTTAGTCCCACAGAAAAGGTGAGGCTATCTTCAGCTGGAAAGTTCCTTTTAACGTCCTTTGGTCAAAAGTGGTCAAAAAACATTACTGACCCTCTATACATCACTGTGCTTGGGAGATGGTGGCTGTTTTTGGAGCTTCTTGCCAATCTGTGACAATGGAAAGTAAGTAAATTGATCAATGACTTTTACTGCTTTATCTGTTTCATAAATTGTCCACAGATTATGACGCTGTTCAAATCATTTGCTACAGAAGCTTATTGAAAAAAGAAATCTCTTGAGCAGTTCATAGCAATTATTTGTAATCTGTTATTTTGACTAGATTCTGCTGATGACATAGTGATTTTTTTTGGCTCATTGATTAGAGGAGTTTTAGATTTCTGAATTATTATATTCATAGGTAAGAATTCAGAATTTTGCTTCAGTTAATAGACTTTCAGTCCAGAAGAGATAATAGTTCACTCTCTCTGCCTCCTTGAATGACACAGGCCAGAGGTTTTAGGCAGTTCTTTCCTCCCATATGTTAATGTAGGAGTACATTTGACAAAGTGTTATCTCCTAGAAAATTATTCAGTCTTTCTTTCAAACCATATAGAATTCTCCTGCTTTCAATAAAAAACCCAGATGTTCCCATGACTTCCCCCTCATTAAAATAATTTGCTACAGTATTCCTGGGAAACTAGTAAAAGTAGCTGAGAATACAAGCAGAATTTGTAATGAATTTTCACACAACTTTTAATATTTTCACAGCAAAAGTTTCAAACTTACCAATGGAGGTTTGGGCTGTTGCTGCTCACTTTTGTCCAGACTCATGATACCTGGTTGAGTGACATCACCAGTCTAAACCCTTTTTCTGACCAATGCAGAAAAATAAGCTGTCCCAGGTGGATTTGCACTTTCCGAGGCTGGTCTCTCTACTGACTGCAATACGAGGCTAGAACAACCAGTGCACACCTTAAGTACTCCAACTAGATGTTTAAATTTAGGTGGGAAATACCCTGGCTCTACTTGCTTATCCTTAGGGTTGATTCTTGGGGGGAAGGGATGGGGCACGATGCTGGAGTCACGCAAGGATATCTATCACCCTTCCATCTCTAGCAATTCTTACTGGTCTTTTCTGGTAACACTGAGGTTTATTTTAAAGAATCCATCAGGTTCAAGGTTGCTTCCACTCTTGCTGAAATTATGCTAACTCTATTTTTCAGCCTCATCGTCAGCATCCTGAGACTCTTTTTACTTACCAGGGAAAGGAAGAGGCCAGGTCTTTGACATGAACAATATTAACTTTCTAAATCCTACTTTATTTCAGGATTTACATGACTAGATCATTTCTATTTATTTTGGACACATTCTGAGATCATGTCTATAGAGATTTCTGGAGGAAAGTACAGCTGATACAAAGGATTTTGCTTTTTTCTCTTAACCTCCCGCTGATCATCACCGACAACAGTCTTTCTGAGATGACTCTGCCTTCTTTCACATTTCCATTTTTGTGCTTCCCCTCAACAGAGTTTCTCTCCACTCAGCAGCCTGCAAGCAGTGCTGTAAAGTCTTCCAGTAAATGTCTCATTACAGGAGTGAGGAAGCCTGAATTAAGTAGGGCAGGGACTCTTGCTGGCCGGAGCTAATGGAGATGTCTTATAGCAAGATGTCAGCTCTAGACAGTTCAGCTTTTCCAGCGTTGTGACAAACTTTCCCCCCACAGTTTAACAGTGTATGAACAAAGATCTGTCATAAAGGTGTGTGATGGCTTTTGGGTTGGGCTGTGGCTCATTCTTAGGTGTTTTCTCTTAATTCAGGGCTACAGCTTATGATCTCATATAAGTGAATGAGAATTTCAGCAAGAAAACTGAGTCCTTGAACAAGGACTGGTTGTCTTTGGCTCAAAGGAACACTAGAAACCCCATCATCTTGTTCCAGTCTTGTTAAGAAATCACGTTATATCCTGCAACCAGTGGAAAATATGAATGGGTCTATATGATATCTATAGACAATCTAACAAGTCTGGAATGTGAAATAATTCTAATTGGAGTAACTGAAGACAGAATTTGGTACAATGTTGTGCAGCAGCTGGAAATTTCATGACCATAATGGTGGTCCTCTCTATTCTTTAGAGAAAAAGCATTTAGTAGTGGAAGATGATGTATTGGTAGTGATGAATTTCAATTATGAGGTTGGAGCTCTTGAAAATTAGGACTGCTTTTGAAGCTTCCAAAATCATGCCAACTTGTACTATGGAGCAATCATTAGGGTAGTGAACAATTTTTCTTGGGTGTTGTTTGCTATCACTTGACAATTTCATAAATGGGAACATTTCGGAAGCGACAAAACTTTCATCCTTGCTTAAAAAAAAAAAGAAGTTAATTAAACCCAAGCTTTCTTTTCTGAAGTACATGCTCTCAGAGCATCAGCACACACAAAAAGTTTCACTACTAATGCTTTTTCTGGTGCAGCAAACCACCTTGTGTTTTCACATATACTTCCAACACTAGAAGTTTCCTCATTTTGACAAAATGTGTTCCCTATATTTTTAGAGCTGGGTTAAAACTTCATTGCTGAGGAGAGGAGACAGAGAGGCCACGCAGCCACTCCCTGCTACACGATGCGGAGCAAGTGTCAGAAGTGCTGAAGCTAATGGGGAAGCGACAGCGCCCTTTGCTTCCCTGCCCCTGCCCTCCGCTTCTCCCGTCCTCCCCGTGTCCGACCTCTTGCACCGGGAAACCTGCCCTTGGTTTGCAGATTGTTCTGCTGCCGTCCTGCCTGAGAAACAAAGAACGAATAAATACAAACTCCCGTCTGTGCAGAGAAGACACCGTTAATATATAACCAAGAGGATCAGAAAAACTAGTAAGAGTGCAAACAAGGGCAAGAACATGTTTGCAGCGTGTTCAGGATGCATTGCCCAACACTGAGGGAAGCAAAACATGAAAGTTACACTTCCGCCAGACGACACGAGTGACTTGTCAAAAAAAAGAGGTTTAAAGGCTGCACTTGCCTTCCCTCACCTGCCTTTCTTTTTCCCCACGACTGCTTTCCTCTTGTCCAGTAAATAGGTTGAGATTAAATCTTCCTAAATAGGAAGAAGTGCTATAGTTAGACATTTCTCAAAAAATAAAAGAAGCGTCAAATGAAAAATGTGGATGGCTTGCTTTGCAGCGGGTAAGCACAGAGGAGGAAGAGCTTCCAAATCTGGGCTGTATGCAGGGGTGGCCACAGTCCATGTCCCACCACCACGGGATGGTTCAGGACGTTTCACCTGGAGGCAATGGCTCACACTAAACTGAGCACCAGGCAAGGTAAAGCCCAATATCTTCCTCAGCAGGTTTCGTCAGAGAAGCAGGACTAAGCCACATCACCACCCATCACTCTGTTGCTGAAAAGACTGGGTTAATGGTTCGCAAAAATCAATAAGAGCTTACTGTGATGGGAGAGCCATCCTGGAATAACGCAGTGGTTGTTCCTGCCAGCGTTGCTCTCACATTTCCTAAGAGAGCAGAAGCTGCGATATCTGATTCTGACTTGAAGTCTAGCACCCTCCACCTCCTCTGCTAGCTACCAGGCAGTTACTTCTCTGTCGAGGCTGTAGCTGATGGTGATGTTAAAGCAAACAGCCAGGACTGTCCACAGCCCGTGGGGAGCACAGCAGCGTTCGTGCTCCCTGGCTGAATTTCCTCGGTGTTACCACCCAGCAACAACCCGTGCAGCTGATTGCTGCAGACTCCTGGATGTTGAAATGCACCCAGTCTCCTAGGGCTTCCCCCTTGCATCATCTGTCTTTTCACTCCTCATCTTTTCCTGCCTGTTTTGTTTGGGTGTTTTTAATTTTTTTTTCCTTCAGATGTTCTCACTAGAATATACAGTGACCAAAACTCTCTAGAGCTATTAAAAAGCCTGCAGACATGGTTTATAGCCTCACTTCCCGTTTCAGACTACTTCAGGATCCCATTTTTGAAGACACTTAGAGCAGTGTCCCACAGTTACCAGGGTTCAAAGCTCCTCGAGATGGTCAGTTGGTCATTCAGGAGTTGCACAAGCTTTCACAGTTAGAGAAAAGAACATTATTGCAGCAAGAAAGGAGGATTAAGACCTGACACTTCTGCTTGAAGCTTGACCCAGCAACTTTGAACCCACTGACAAAGCCTCCTGACGTGCCTGCGTAGGATCATCCCCTTTGCTGCAGCCCAGCCCTTGGCTCCAGCACTGCTTGCTCCAGTGCGCAGACAAGGGCTTCACTCAGGGACAACGATAATGGAAACGACATAACATTGTATTAAAAACACATATGACAATATACACTTTTGGCTATATTGTTCTGTCGGGCTGCTTTTACCATAGATCTAATCTCTTCACCTTTGGCATTGAAAATGTGTTTTAATTAACCCACTAGCAAACCATTAGACTGAGGCAGTCTGATCATTTTTAACTTTATTTTCCTGAATGAAAACAATGCTGGCCAAATTTACTGTACACTGTCACCTTAATTACCTGTCTTAGACAATCCCTTTCCTACTCACTTGCAGTTTATCACAATATAACACAAAAACTCTTCCTCTAAAAAAAACTTTAAATGCTTCTGAGATTCAAACCGTAGATTGCTTGTGCAGCTATAATCTTAAAAAACATCTGCTACATTTGTGTGGTAAAGGAAGTCTCTTTAGAATACAGCCTTTGATTTCTATAAAAGACAAATCAGGCCACATGTTTTTGTTTTGAATGCTTCTCATCACAAGAGGAAATTTTCTGCAGCTTGGAATTTTGAAGGCATGAAAAATGTATTTATTTTTTTAAACAAAGAGCGTACATAAGAACATCAACAAAACTCCTCGGAAGTGTTAAAAAACGTTCCTCTATCGTCTTTAAAGAAACACTAACAACTGCCTGACCCACATTTTGATCTACCTTTGTGTCTTAAATTTATCTGGGTCATATCGTGTCCTTGATCCAGGCATATAACTCCTACTGACGTCTCAGACCTTGGGAGGTTCACCCGTCATTAGTTCTGAAGCTGCTAATAGCCCAGACTAGCAGAAGATTAGGAGGTTTCACCGGGCTTTTTTTATTTGTGTCTCAGAGAAGCTGTGTTGATAGCAGCGGTTTGACAAACCGGGTTTGACAAACTGGGTTTGACGCCAGTGTGAATCGAAGGTAAGAATCGATGGTACCTTGTGGCCTAATGAGTCCAGAAGAGATTTTTTTTTTGCCTGATTCTGAAGTAGCTATTTTTTAAGAAATTGTTAAAAGAATAGAAGCTTCTGGCTCTTCATGGGGAACCCTTCATTTTACATTTTAAAACTGTGTTGTTGCTGCCCATTTCTTCCACCTACACCTCCTCTCTCTTCTTCACGGAGATACTAGAAGTGCCTATGCCAATCTTTTTCAAAACCAACCACACTTGTAGAGGATCATCTTTTACACTTACCAGCTACCCAAATGCTTCATACTCTGGCTCTCTTCTCTGCTCCTTGCCCCGAGAAACTGATGAGAAGCTTGCAGCTGAAACGGCCCCTGTTGCCCTTCCTCTCCCCGCCCGCTGCAAACTAAGGGTCAAATCCTGCCTAACGTGGGCTCTTACTCCTCAGTGTGGAGGCACAAGGTTCGATGCTTCCCTCGCTCAGGGCAAAACGAGTCTGCACCTTCCTGCTGCAAACAGGGACGCGTTGCAGGAGCGCAGCTCCGCGCCGCGCAGCCCGTTAGGTCAGTAGCGCATCTCGAGTGGCACAGCTCTAAAACACAATCTGAGTTGTCTTTCACTGAGGGAAGATGAGCCAAATGAAGAACCAGTATCTCCCCTTTAATGAAGTGCTGACTATCAAGATTATTTTTATTTTTACATGCGAGAAATACATCTTTGCCATGATTTGAAATGCAAAAGTTAGTGTTCTGCAAAATTAAGACACTGATATGGAAAAATAATTATGATTAGAAATTAAAAACTCAGATCACCAACCTCATAGCAAATCCCATATATTTTTGGTGGTCTGTCAAGCAG
The DNA here is from genome assembly GCF_000687285.1 of Phaethon lepturus. Classification (NCBI taxonomy): domain Eukaryota; kingdom Metazoa; phylum Chordata; class Aves; order Phaethontiformes; family Phaethontidae; genus Phaethon; species Phaethon lepturus. The sequence continues at coordinate 12,900 of NW_010562448.1, read as the reverse complement.
GTATGACTAAAAAGTGTCCTGCTGATAGCAGCTGTGACCTGGAGCACATCCTGTTAAGTGATAACTGCTGTCAAAGTGAGGACACAAGTAACGAGGGCAGAAAGGCACTTCAGTTGTAGCAGCTTGCATAGCTCTCATATAATTTGTATCTTTCACTCAGTGGAAATACTTCATTAACTGTCAGTTATCTTTGTTTTGTGCGGGAACTGTTTTCACCTCACTCGTTTTTCCTATAGTCACTCAGTGTTAAGAAAACTTTCGCTCATCCCGTGTTTTAATGCCAAAGAAGTTTCAAAATTCATACATACAAACCCCCGTCAACCTTAGGCCTTGTCGAGAGCTCAGTGAAGTAAATACGAAGATACCAGATACCTCCAGCCAGTTTAGGGTACACCTGCTGGCGACGTGCCTGTGGCTCTGCTTTTCTTGCTGAGCCTCTAATCAGATTCAGCTTTAATATTCTGTGAAATACAGTACCCTTCTGAGAGGACAGTGGACTTTGTTTCATCTGAAGATTTACTATGAAAGGGGATTATCATCCTTTTACGTGTGGAACGGAGAAGGTCCATGGAGTTAAATTTTGAAAGGTGGAGAGGCTTTGTCGTGCACTAGATCATGCATGGCTCTGACAGAGGTATCAGGCCTTAAGCAGAGTGTAAAATGGAGCAGAGATCTCCCTGAGCAACCCTCATCCTATTTTCCCCGCAGAAATTCCTTATCCAGTCAACAAACTAAGTTCCTCCACTCCATGTTCCCCGTGCATTTGTAAGACAGAGCACAGTGCAAATGCACGTTGGAGTCTGCTGGTAAATAATGGCAGATGTTTTTCTTTACAGCAAAGGAACCTCTTGTGCAATTAGAGAGAAAGCGTTAAAAAAAATTTGTGCAGAATAACTGTGTATTTATATAGTTGTGAAATTGCTTTTCTGATAGAGGATCAGATTTGCACTTGGTGCACTTTTTTTGGGTAACCATGTCTTCCTCTTGCTCTCAGACGCAGTATTCCTTGTAAACAACTGCCGCCTCCTCTTAGTACCCTCATCTATATCACGTATGGAAAAGAGATCCTGCACTAGTTCTCCTTCAAGCATTTGTTCGAAGTCTACGGGAATGCATGGAAGGATTCCCAGAGGATTCACTGAGTTCTGGATTGGGTACTGAGCTCTGGGTGCAGTGCACACACTGAGGAATCAACCTGCTCTACCCTGCCAGGTTTCATCTTTGATTAATGAATGTGCAATTTAACAAAGATTCACTAAACCTTTCAAGTGCACCAGAGCTCATTTTTGACCAGAGTTTTCACCGTTTCACACAATTTCTGTAGAAACATACTGAAAAGTTGGGGCTTTACTTGAAGCTATGAGAGCTGGGCTGTACTCCGAGTTCAAAACTAAAATCTGTGAACAGAGGGGAAGCCGAGCTCTGAACAGACCCTTGAGCTGAATTTGAGAGTCATACAGCTGCCTTCTCTTCTGACATTTCCTACTTGGTTTCAGTCCATTCGGAAGTTCAAGCAATTCAGGGAAATTCAAGCATGCATTTCACTTTTATTGAGGCAGAAATATTAGCTCTGTTAAAACAGCAAGTAATCAGGATTCTGCTTTGCTATGAATCTAGATCACTTTCAAAAACTCTGTCCAGATTTGGGGAAGATTCAGACACAGGTTCACATAATACCATCGTAGTTAGACTTTCAGCTCTTCTTTTCAGTTATGACACTGAGTTATAATGTATTTAACCTTTTTTAGTATAAATAATGTTGTTTCTCAACCATAAAACAGGTGCAGGTGAGAGTGCATTGAGTAGGTATCACTGCAGGATTGAAAAGAGGGAGAAAGGTTTCTGCAGTCCCTCACACTGGGTGAAGTCTGACCTTCGTCTTCTGCATTCAGAGATGGAGAGCACAAGAGTAGCTCTTTTCCAAAGAGCTCAGCTCCCAGTACTTCCCATTATAACACCATGACTCAGCACCTAACATGTGATCTCTGCCCCCAACACAAGCAGGGTGAAGAAAAAAAGAAATACCCGATGACCCTTGGAGCAACGAGTCTTGCTGTCGGTTAATTTGCCAACAGCACTCTGTGGCTTTGTATATTAATTAAGTAGTAAATTAATTCGTTAATGTTGCCGACTCACAGAAAGCAGAACATACCTTCATTTCATAATGTCTAATTCCATTATCAACAAGCTAAATTCAGCCCTCGGCTTACCTACATGATGCCATTGCTGACTTAACAGATGCCACATGAAGACGTCTAGGGGCAGTTTTTGGCCTGATGCGTTTCATTGTGCTGCAGACAACCATGGGGCTTTTTCATTCCTGTAAGTAAATTTTCCTTCAGAATCTTGGCAAAGTAAAACCTCAGACACTTTTGGGCTCTTTGCCCAACTTGAGAGCAAGGGGCACAAAAAAAGGTTCATTTTTCTCACCAGTTACAAATTTGACTGACATGGAGGGCTGGTCCTATTAAGCTGAGATCTGGCTTGGGTTCAATGTAGTTGGAAGTCTAGTTAGAAAAGCATTAAAACAACTTTAACAGAGATTTTGTCAACCTATCAAAGACAAATCAAGAGTGATTTCCCTGATGCCTCTGCTGAATTGGGTAAATGTCACTTATTGACTTCAAGCACTGCGTGCTGGTAATTTTTCTCTCTGTCTTTTCCTCCAGAGGAATTTGACATGATCAGATCTACTCTGATGTTTCACAATCACATTTTCTTTCCCCTTCCTCTCTCCTCCTTTGCAGGGTGCTTTGAGTGTTGCTACCAGGTACGCAATACGTGTACGCATTGGTATGTCAGAGACAAAAGATGGGCCAAATTCAAAAGTGTTCTTAGGCAAAGCTAACTCAGTAGAGTCTCCTTCAATTTAGTCTACCCTGCACTTGCTTGGGCTTGTATCACACAGAGGCCCTCAGAGTGGTGTCTACAGGATTGCCCAGGTGAAACAAGCTCTTAAGCGTGGTTTTTATGGGACCTGGAATGGATTAAGCCCCTTCAGCTTGATGCACTTCAAGTTTGTGGGATGGAGGAGGAAAAGGATGTGAGCTTAAGTACAGCATAGAAGGGTTATACATGCGTTGGTATAAATGTTGCTTTCAGGCAACGCTAATCGACTGGAGGAGATTTCGCTTTGGGGGAAAATGGACACCGTTCAGTTGGGGACACTGGATTTCAGTGCATGTGCAATAAATCTGCGAAGGATTCCCTGCAGCACCAGAAGGACTCCTAGGGCCTCGTCTGGGTCCAGAGTTTTCATTTTTATGCCATACTGATTTTTAATTTGCATGGCACACACTTTGAACTGATAATCAGTGACAGCCCCCCCCGCCAGCCCCAAGGAAAGGCAGAGGGACCGCTGCACAGGCTGCCCGGCTCACCTTTTGGGGGAGAAACTGTTGCAAGCACAAAAGTCTACCAAATGCCCTTGCCCAGCTTGCTGGGGTTAGCATGGGTAAAGCTCAGTGTGGCTGACACAGTTGGCACATTCCTTGGAGTCTGCATGCACATTCGCGAGGATTTTGAATGAAACCAAGTGAGCCTTGGTGGTTTCAACCCTGCAGTGGCTCTGGTCCCAGTGTAGACTTCAGTGTGCAACTCGGCCTTGAAAGAAACATTGTCCCACACAGTGCAGTACAAACGCGTTTTTAAAGCCAGCAGCAGTCAATTATAGCGATTGTAAGAGCAGAAACAGGCTGAGCTCCTCCCATGTTGAGCCTTCCAAGCTCCTCGTGCACGCGCAGAGCTGGCCTGGGGCTTGTTAGCAGGAAAGACATGCAATGGCAGAAGCAAAAGGTCAACAGGCTCAAAGTGCCCAGAGGCACCCCAGGGTGCAAACCAGCGTTGGCCCCGCTACAGTCCTTTGCCACTAGTCCTGAAGATCAGTCAAACGAAATGTGGTGCTGCCTTGGATGTCCTGACAGAGCATCCTCCTGCATGCACCTCCCGTTCCTTACCCCTGGGGCTGCGTGGGGCTGCGGACAGCCTGGCACTGGTTGTCCTCTGCAGCTGCTGCCGGCCGGTATCTCCTCTGGCTCGGCTTAGAGCGCAAGTCCTTTGTTCTCTCCCCTTCCCGGAGGAGAAAACCAAAGCTAAGCAAGATTTAAGTGATGTGCTCAAAGTCAGACTGTGATTCAGTGATCAGCTGAGAAAGCAGACGTGCTGTGCTAGCCACTATTCCTGTTCCTTCCAAGTTAATGTGGATGGATTTATTCAACACATATTTATTTTGGGGTTTCTTTTTCATGACATTTCCTCAATTTCTTGACTTACAGTTTTCATTATTGTGAAATTTGATTACAGAACCAGGCAAAGTCGCAGAGTAAGGCATGTTTCCACCATGCAATTTCACTCCAAACTTAGCCCCATTTCAGCCTGAGGATTGCATGGAGAGAGGATCGATTTTGAGTTTGCCAAGTGACATAATCACAAAAAACATTCTGATCTTCTTTGGATCCCACCAAGCATATTTCATACACTTGAAATGCCTGCTGATTTTTTTTTTCTCCTCTTTTTCTGATGTCCCGCATAGTGAAAAAACATGTGAATGAGGGAACACTGCTTCTGCATCCTCAATCATACGAGTTTCTTTGTCCTTTGCTTTCTGTTTCTTTCTCAGTACACGCTAGTACAGACATTCCCTGATCAGAGCAGGGTATGTAGGATACAGAGATTCTCACAACGTCAAAAGATAGCATGCTGGCCTGGAGCAACTCTTCAATTTTTCACATTTATGTGATGCTATGAAAGTAAGTAAGAGCCATGATTTTATCTTGTGCCCTAGCAGCTAGAATTTACATAAACTTATAGAGGTCTTGAAATCACAAATGCAAAATGAAGTATCAAATGCGTATCATTAAAATAAATCAGTCACAGAAGCCTAAAACTTAAATAAAACTTGCTTTCTAGATTCAGTCTGGTCATACAATGCAACCAACAAACGGTTTTGCATTCGGTATTCTGTAGGTCACATAGGTTACATCAATCTCTATTTTTATTCTACAATATCACCTTTAATATCATAGAGTTACCTCCCTTAACTATGTTTAATTTGGCTTTATGTTTGTTTATTTTCTTTGTCATGTCATTTTTTCCTCTTGTTGTTAGTTTTGTTTGGCACTTGTATAATAACACTTTGGAAACATTAACTAATTAACCTTCCTAATACTCCTGGGAGGTATTGTAGGCTACGTAAGCCTTACCCTGCCTCCCACTTCATGATGAAATAAGCAAGAGTTGTCTGATTTGCATAAGGATGAAAAGAAAATCTGTCTGAGCCAGGACTCAAATCTGGAGATCCTAGTTCAGATTTGTTCCTACCCCTTTTATGCTGGAATTATTTTACAACTGTTTGTTTGTTCGGACTAAGCAGAGGAATGGACAAACTAAGGGGTTGTATCCGCTGCCCTGAGCTCCTTGTGACTTGGTACGGGCGTTTGGGGCATCCCCCAGCCAAACCCGCAGCGCTACCCTCCCTGCCCACCAGCATCAACACCGAGCAAGGGTCAAAAGCTAAAGCTTGTACGACTGATCCTTTTGGCATCCGCGTTACGATAGTGCCTAGAAATGCAAATGAGAGCAAGACTTTTTCTGGTGGATAATATGCAAACCTCTATGCAAAATGGTCCTTATCTCCAACAGCTCACAATCCCCTCTGTGCGTGCACCTTCTGGCTGAGTACTGAACCCACTACTAGCTGTTCGAGAGCTATCATTCAAATATGGCTTGCCCAGAGAGACACAATTGGAAAAGGAATCTCTCCAGAGGATGGCTGGAAGGGTAACTACCTTTGTAACTTTATGCCTGGGATGTGCAATAGATAGGCTACTATTATCAGAGGGAGGAGTAAGAATAGGGTTGGGTATGTCAACTCAGCCACAGGGATGAAGGCTACCCCAGGAAGCCAACTCCCGGCGAGCATAATGGCAGGTATATGCCTCGGGAAGGAGGGCTGGTTTGCGCAACCGAGGGTGGGAGCAGCAGTGGGAAGAGTGACCCCAGTGAACGCCCTGCGATGCCCCGGGCGCCCCGAGC
>NW_010562448.1:0-6822 GCF_000687285.1 Phaethon lepturus | reverse complement strand
CTAAGTCCTCGGCAGAAAACCAGCCTGTGTGTAGGGGCTGCTGAGCCTTATGAGAGGGAGAACTGGATGAGGGAGCCAGTCGCACCCCAAGCCGTGCGCGTGCGCAGCCCTTCGCTTCCAACAAAGCTACTTCCACTGCAGGTTTTGTTCCTTGGGATGAACGTGTCCTCCCTCTCTGCGAACCCTCCAGAGAACTAGTATGTGAGCACGCACAAACGTCCCAGGAGCACCCCTTAGGTGCCGAGTCCTTGGGTTTGCTGATCCTCCGACACTCACCTTTGTGCTTACGGTATTAGAAATCAGCCAGTGAGAAATGTGGGTGCCCTAAGCGCACTGCAGCCCTGGGACAGGCTCCTGAGGAGGGACCCTTACGACGCCGCTGAGACCAGAAAGGCTGAGTGGAGCGACAGCATGGATTCAGCATGTTTCTTCCAGCATCCTAACCGCGAGGGACTGGATAGCCATGCCCATCCAGCAATGAATCACGGCAGCAACCCCGTGCATGCTCCAGCATTGCTGCCTCATGTGCCAGCATGAACTTCTTAAATGTTCACAGCCACTGGGATAGCATCGAGAGCAGTGCGGCATGCTGCCCGTTCACTGCTGCAACACCGCCGTCAGGTCTCAGCTTCAGCAGTCCCCAGCTCCTCAAACCGGAGTCATTTCGGTGTGTGAAGACTGGTATCAGACTGCTCTCTGTATCTGCCTTTTCCAAACAGGAGGAGGGTAAACTGGGGATCACAGAGGACAAAAAGGGATTTGATGGAAGATACACAAGTGTGTAAGTGGAATACACAGCTGTATAATGGAAAAGCACAGTTTAAAATGTTTGTGAAATAGGCCAGTCGCGGACTGAAATGTCAGCACTTCTCTCCTTTTCATGTGGTAGTAGAATAAGATTGAATTCCCCTTAAATGCCGTAGTGGCTTCTGCCTTATTAGAATCATCTCTCATAACATTTTTAGAGTATTGTGTAGAATCCACTTAAACGAATCCCCACGAAATGAAGAGAACGTTAGAATAATCTGGTCGTTGTGCAGTAGGCTCTGCTGTGTGCTTGCAGAGGGAGAGCAGGCACCAGCTTCCCAGCTATTCATATTTAAGTATCTCAGATGGCACTGAGACACTTGCAACAATATTGTATCATACTGGTATTTGAGCAAGGAGAGAAAGAGCTTTGAATAATTAAAATCAATTAAAAGGCGAAAAGATAGGGAGTCGTCTTGTCTTCTGAGAACACTTTGCAGCAGTCGGTAAATGTTTTCTTGCCTTTCCCAATAATTATCTCTCTCAAACACACCTACCCACACACAGTCTTGTGCAGCCACAGTCTCTTCTGGTTTAGATTTCAGAAGATCTCAAGGTCGGTTATGCGCGTGCTTAGCACCCGCGGCCGAAGCCCCGCCAGCAGCCGCTGCTCAGCACCCGCGCACAGCCCAGGTGGTGGGTTCCCGAGGATTTCGGCTCCAGCTGCCACAACCTGGGCACTGCTGAAGACCAAAATCTGCTCTCGCAAGTCCGGGCAGTCAAATCCTTCTGGAAATGCGTAGCTGCTAGCTGAGTTTGGCTGAAAGTGCCAAAAAAAGAGAAAAGAAACCCTAATGCCTTAGCTGAATGAAAGATGACAGCACTTTCTGTGTATGTGGGTGTCTGGTTTAGGCTCACGTGCTGGGAGCAGTGTGGTACCAGAGCACTTTCATCTCGCCAAGCTGTAGTTTAGGAGATTAAGGTCTATCATCTTGGGGAAAAAAAAAAAAATAACCTAGACCCTTGATCTGCTCCATCAGCTGATGTCTCCTCTGACTCAGGGCATCTCCACCTGAACGCCCACTGATCTCTGCCATTCCTGGTAATGATGCAGCCCTGTGGAGCAACAACGTGCGGATTGCATTACCTTCTGATGAGGTGGCATTCTGTGGAATGACGCAAACAGCGCCAGCCCTGAGAAGCTTTCTGCCTCCTCATCACCCTTTACATGCTCCTCTCCCTGCTCTGTCCCTCCGCCTCTCCTGACAGCCGCAACGCTTTGGTTTTCTCTGCTGCCTCGCTCAAAAAAAACCAAACCCATCGCTTCCCATCGCATGAAATCCCTGTAACAGAAAGGAATGGATCGCTGGCTGACATATGCCCTGCGATAAAACAACAGCTTGTGAACAAATACATCAAGAAGCCTTTGGGTTTGGGTTGGCTTCAGAATATATCAGTTTATTTCTGCTGTGATTTGGGGAGCACAAGCGTCTTTACGTTAGCAAACAGCACGCGAGGGGATTTGTATCGCAGCGAGGAATGCGCGCGGCTCTTTGAAAGGCCAGCTCCTACCTTGGCACTGCCCCGGGAGGGAAGAACAGCCCCGTACGACCGTACTTACTCCCCAGAAAATTATTATAAGGGTTTAATAGTTAACTTAGCCTTTAATAGCCCTTTTTCCCCATCAGCACCCTCTTGCCTCCTTCCCCACTTCACTGACTAAATAGTTTAACGGAAATTACGGAAATATTTTTTAAAAAACTCAGTGAACAAAATGACATTTTTGCTTTCGGGCTAGAATATTTAAAATTTGAATTTTTCTGTGGTTTTCACAGGGGAAAATTCTGTTTGCCATTTTATGGTGTTTTTTTCCGCCAGCTGAAGTGATGTAAATTTGAAAATCTGTGTAAATAGAGAAAAGCACCAGAGCATGTTCCAGATGACATGGTCTCTGGAAGGGAAAGCTCCTGCGCTGCGCAGCGGGGTGCCAATGCCAGTCGCTGTGGGAAGGAGGGGAGGTCACGGGTAAGTGGAGGATTCAGGCTCAGGCTGACTGGGTGGGCAAGAAGTAAGTTCATCCACTTCTGCCCATGAGCCTGGCAAAAGCCACATTTCTGTGCAGGGCACCGAGAGCCGTCACAACAGCGGACGGGTCAGGACAATCAGTGTAAATCAATTTAAAAGAGCCGGCAAGAACATCTTCTGGACTCCCTATTTAAGAAGACATTTAGCACACAACCCAGAGCTGTCCCGTGTGTTCTTGGTTTTTTACAAAAAGCATGTGCCCTCTTTTTTCCCTAATATTTCTAGCTCAGCTCCCTTAAAAAAGCACAGACAATGCCATCTTCCTCCTCTCTAGGTTCCTGGATGGCAACAGCGTTGAGTGGTTTTCTGCGGTTCAGATGCGTTTCAAACATGGGACAATTGCCAGGATTTCATTAAGTGAACAACATGTGAATGTAACCGCACACAGTACCGCTCACATCCATACAGTGCAGAGCGCCTGTGCATGAAAGCAGATGTTATGGAAACAGCCCAAGTCAAATAAGCAAGGGAAGATTACCTCCATAATGAGCTAAAAATTAGTTCTGCACCCTCTTAAAGGGATCAAAAAAAAAAAAAAAAAAAAGAAAACACACCACCACCAAAACATGTTTTCATAAAATAAACAGTGTCAGTGGCACAGACACACGGGCAGGTATCAGCAGCTGTAAAGCATTTGCTCTCTCAATATCCCACATACAAACATTTTAAAGATAAATTCAGATGCAAGCCCAAGTATATCCAAGTGAATTTAAGTGGGTATAAATGACTTCTTCCAGCATACAAATCATACTAAATAAAAACTCTCTGAATTTCTTTGCTTCTTAGACCCTGATTTATTATCCGGCTACTAAGAAGTGTTGTCATCACTGAAATGTTTAGACAGAGTAACACAAACTAATTATAGTCTATAAAATGATTAAAGTTGAAACATCATTATTTTACACTTCTGTTATTTTTAAAAAAAAATCTTTGACATGCACATAGCAGACGGCATACGTTGTCATTTGCCTACACAGGGTATTCCCTCCAGTGTTAATACGGAAATCTCCCCCCCACGCACTTTTTACCCCACATCTGCCTTAAAATACGTTTCTCCCATCGCTGCAGGTCACTGTCGGACGCTCGCTGTGCCCTTGCCAGCGGCGGCGAAGGAAAGGGACTTGCCACGGGGGCGAACAGCATTTTATAATTAACAATTCCTGGGCCGGCGTTCGCCTGGGACCGGCGTTGCTCTCGTTACCGTCACTGCTGATTTGAGCACAGGCTTTTTTTTTTTCCTTTTTTTTTTCAGTGGGGAAAACGAAGGGGTTTATTGGGAAGAAGAGGCAGCCAAAATGAGAGTCAGTGTTACCAGGCAAGAAGCCTGGGGGTTTTCCCTGTCTCCTCCCATGTTTCTACCCCTTCCTAGCTTACTCAGAAGGCACAAAAGGAGACGTTTCAAAGGGAAGTCCCTTCTCGGTCCTCCTCTGCCCACACGGCCACTTTCTTCCTCCCTCCACCCCTCGCTCCCCAGCGCTCCATCCAATAACTACAGGGAAAAAAGGGGGCAAGGGGGGCAATGTAACTGGTTTCAAAGAAAAACTTTTTTCCTCATCAGCAGTGCTGAAACGCTTTGAAAAAGCCTCTCTTTCTGCACGATGTGAACAGCTATACACACTTCTTCAGCTTGCCCTCTCTCTCCCAGGAGGAGAGAAGAACCTGAGAGAAAAGATTTTTTATAGCTCTTCAAATGAACACTTTATTTCAAATTTCAGCACATTTTTGCTCCTTTTTTTTTTCTTAAATGAGACATTGAATGAAAGGACTACTGTATCCATTTTTTGTCTAAACATTTTTTTTAAGTTTTAAAACTTACTGACTAGATACATGAGTCTCTGCATTCTGCAGTTTGGCTTACATTGAGTAATAGTTATTTGTCTGAGTTAAATTAATGTTGATGGATTTCTTTCATATTTCTTCCTCACTCTGAATGAGATTTACTGAATGTAGCTTTTAAATGCCATTACATATGTGGAGTTAATTCACATCTGCATTTTTGTGCTGGGAGGGGTAACCTATTTTCTGCTTCCACCCTCCGTAGCAGTGCTCACATGTTTCAGGGGCTAGTTCTGCCATTCACTTCTTTCAAAGAGCCCTGATTGGCTTCAGTGGGAGTTAAAAGCACTTCAGGGCTTTAAGAAAGAGGTCTGATCAGTTTTTAAAGTGTTCAAAGCTGAATGGATTCAACTATTATCTGTGAGTTTTCAGAAGTTTCTTTCAGCGACAATATGATCCTGGGTGCACTTAGCGTGATTTTTTAAAAAGGATTTGGTATATTGTGGCAATAACTGCAGAGCAAATGCTACCTATAAGGAGTGGAAATCAGTTGTTCGTCCATCAGAAAGTCACAGCCCGTCGACGTGACGTGGGAAGGGTCGGCTGGGAGACCTCGGGACAGCCTGGCAGCCGGAGCCCCAGAGATGCCGGTTAAAAACCCACGACAAGTTTATGTCTCCTGCCCAAACCATGAATTACCCCCGGGACCACCCTGCTCCGTCGAGGCGACCATGCTGCAACCTTCTGCCCCTGCCCTGGCCACCCCACTCGTGCCACGCCAGCCTGGTTTCGCCGGGGCTCAGCGGAGCAGCAGACGTCTGCTGGCACGGACCCGGCCGGAGGCTTAGCGCCTGTCCCCTGGAAACTCCCAAAATGCTGGAAAGGCAAGGAGAGTGCTTGACAAAGCACTTCAAATTTGGGGTTTTCAAGTATGACCAGCACATGTTCTTCCATGTTCCTGATTGCCCGTGTGATCCATCACACCGCTTAAAAATAAGCACTTCTCGGAGCTTAAGTACCTGCATAAGGCTCGGCGTACGGTCAAGTGCTCGGCTGCAGTGGGGCAACCGCCGAAGTAAAAGCCCGTTGAGCCCAAAACTTAGCTAATGGAATTTGGAATGGGGCCACTGATTACAAGGGGCTATCCTAATTAGCACCAGCAGAGCGCCGGCGCTTTACGAAGCGTAAAACACAGCCATGCAGTACGTCCTGCCAGAACTCAGCAGCCTTAACTCTGACCTTTAAAATCATATTAGTTTGGTAATTCCAGTTACAATAATAAAGTGCTCTTACAGGGATACAGTCAATACTGTGACTTGCGTGTGTGTTTATATAAAAATATATATTTATCGAACTGACAGCTGACTTTTAATTAATTCTTTACAATTGTGTTTTCTGGAGAATATTACTGAATGACTGATTTGAGAAAAAAAAATGCATAACCGTTTTGATTTGTGGCAGAATTATGCATGTGTATGGGTTTGCATGTGAAGCTGATCAATATGTGTCATTAGTGTCTACATACATAATTTTTATGGCTCTTTTTAATGGGGTTTGCTTTATGTTTTATTTTGAGATTGCTAATGAAAGACAGCTATTTATTTAGAGGTCAGCATTAAGCTTGTTGTGATGAAATATGTATTTTGCTTTCTTTGTACTTGATAAGAATAATGCACGTGCGTTTATTATGTCGGCAGCATAAGATTTATGAGATCCACCACTATTAATGTCTTGGCTTTTCAGTGCTTAGATTTTGTAAATGAGCTGATAAGTAGATACACTGTTGTTACTTAGCAACCTTAATTGAAATTTTTAAAGAGATTACTTTCATTTTGGAATTTTCCAGGTAATTTTTTTGGCGCCTCTTTCTGTGTTTACTTTCTGTTTTCCTCCATTTGTTCCAAGGAGATACCTCGGTTGGTTTTTCCCCCCGTTTTTTTTAATTAAAAGAAAACAGGAGAGCTGACGAGGAAAGCCAGTTTCAGCCGGAGATCCGCAGCTTCTCCTTCAGTCCTGACCTGTCCCTGGCGCGCGTCAGCAAAGTTTTTACAAGAACCTTGCGCCGTCCTCTCGCCACGACCTTCCTGCAAGTCCTCAACAGCACGTAAACCTGCTGCAAAGTTTATCCGAGGCCTGTTGCAGTCAGGCTGCTGCCCAGAACTGGGGAGAGCCCGGCGCAGGCAGCGCAGGCAGCGCGGGCAGGTGCTCCGAGGG
>NW_010562447.1:0-7210 GCF_000687285.1 Phaethon lepturus | reverse complement strand
GCAGTTTGTCTCCTGGAGCAGGTTGGATTTGCTGTGCCTCTACTGCTCATCCTGACACAAGGCCATTTATATTTGATGGTGTTTGGATGAATTATGCACATAGCCGCTAAGAGAAATTTAATGATGGGTTTCGTCGTCTCTTTTACAGATTTCAGCCTTTGAATTAGGCACCAGTTCACTCTCAGTGCTACAGGGGATAAAGGGAATATTCCAGTCCCTGCATCCATCCCAGCTGCTCTGCCAAGCAAAGTTAACAAGTAAACAGTAATCGCCCACAATTATTGCCCATTACGTGCTCTCTTCACCTGAGATCACACAACAAAGCATGAGTATCGAGTCACAGGAGGAGCTGGGTGGCAAGGAGCTGTCAAGATGAAATAACAGCAAAAAGACCTGTCAAACGCTGGCTCTGTGAAAGACCTAAACCATCTCCTGGTGGCCCCTCGGTGCGATGTACAAGAGCTACTTCTGTGTAATTATAAATTGTCTGCAGGGCTTATCTGAGAGGTTCAGAGTTGACATTACAATAACAGGGTGGGTGAGCTTTATTTAAGGGATAATGTTTCTGGGAGTGGTGTATACATGGCAATAAATGAGTGTGGCAGGTGATTAACTCCTGGTCCCTGCTGTGCGGCCAGAGGAAAGGAGCCTGGGCAGGTCCCTGAGTGGCAGGGAGGTCCCGTGGGTCTGGCATCTCCCAGGCAGAGGGTGCCGCAGATCCAGCCGCGGGGCTCGGTGTGTGACGGCGGCTCCACACTGGGAGGGCTGAGGTGGGTGCTCACGGGATAGACGGGGTTCCATCGGGAGAGGTGCGAGGGAAGATTCCTGTCACCGAAGCCTGGGCACGTACTGGTGCCACGTCCCTGTGAAAGCTGTCTGCCTGGACTCTACAGCTAGCAGAGAGGGAAAAGCAATTTCTTGGTGTGGTTTACCTGACCTGCTTTAGATGCTTACTTTATGATGAATGGAATTATTTTCAGAATTGCCTTTTCTCTCCATTTGCTATAAAAAAGCAGGTGATGAGCTCACATGTGGACCTGCAAGTCAGGAGGGACTGATCCTGTTGGAAATGCCTTACTCACTTTGGCCAACATTTTCTCAGTGTGCTTCTCCGGTTTTATTTTGTTTTAAGGATGAATTTGCTAAGGATGAATTTTCTACAGTTTCCATAGAAGTACAAGTTAGAAAGAGAAGGTCAGAGAACAAGCCTTGCACCTGTGCATTCAAGGTAATTTTTTGTTTTCTTGAGCCAGATTGGCCCTGAGGGTAGACCTGAGCAGTATTTGACCCCCTGCCAGCCTTGGGCAAAGCACTTTCTCCTGTCTCCCTGCTCCCACCCTGCAGAAAAGGGACAGTAAAGCTGAGGATGGAGGGCTGCTGTGAATCCAGCTGCTTGTAGGGAGGATCTGTGCAGTGGCTCAGCTGTCCGCAAGTATGTCAGCAGTGAGGTGGGGCTGGCTGCCAGCCCTCGTTAGAGATGTTGTAAGGCAAGCAGGAGTTAGTCTGTGTATGCGTAAATGTGGACGCAGCTGAGGTATGTTCTTTCTCTGAGAATAAGCTGACCATCCTTGAGCCTGTCAGGAGTGGATAGTGAAGGAACTTCTAATCTCGATGTGGCTTCAAATCTGTCCTTCAAGACAGGAACATCCCGAAGCATGAATGAACTAATGATGTAGTTAGTATATTTAGAATAGTCAGCCAAAAGCATGATTAAGCTTTATCCTTAACCAAACTATCCTCATTATAATACTAAAAATCACACCCATAGGTCAAGAAGACCCCAGCCCGGGTTAGACTCCCACCCCCGAGCATGTGTAGTATATAGAAATTCTTGTGTAACTGTGTAAACGGACTGACCAGCCAGCGCGGGGGTTGAGTTAAGGCAGTGGCTGTAGGTAAGAATGTGTATAAGAAACGCCATGAAAAATCTCCAGGTATGCTAGCCTTGTGGCTGCCAACCAGCACCCAAACTTGCGCAGCTTTGTAATGAATTGGTATCTCGTCTGTGTGTGAAATTGGCTTAGCGCACACCGGGTAACAAATCCGTCTCTTCAGATCACAGAGGCAGCCCCGCAGCTTGCACGCAGAACGTTTTGGCTCTGGAGTCAATACCCGAATCGGGCACTTTGCATTAGGGCAAAAATAAAAAACAAATTTGTGGATCCACAGTCTCTGGCTTAAATGTGTCCAAAGCCTCCACGGGAGCTCGGTGCCCGCAGGCATCTGCGATGTTGCTAGAGCTGAACATCGCGGGAGGGCGGCTCATCGCTGGAGCAGCAGCCCCCGCAGCCCTCATGTGAACTGCGGGGCTGCAGTAAATTGCAGGGATCCATTACTATTTTAAGGGGAAAGGAAATCTCCCTGCTCCTGAATGCATCAGCCTGAGGGGGCGGGCAGACACTTGCAGGATGAGTTTCCCCGCAGAGAAGGATGAAACTTTCCAGCTGCCCCAGTAATTGGGAAGCAGCAAAAAGGCAACGTGCCCGTTGGGTGAGCTCTGATCCCATCTCCAATCAAGGAGACCGATTTAGATCGGTGGAGCTGCCAGGCTGATCCCACTCAGGAGAGTTAGTGGTGACATTAACTGCAGGGAATTCTACAGAGTAAGTATTAGCCTTGTATTATGTAGAATTTTTAAGTGCTTCATTAATTTACAATTCCACTTTTTATTAAATTAATTTGCATTTTAATGAAAAAAATAAGTGGATCCAGCTCTCTTCTTGTGTGCCTGAGCAGCGGGCGAGGCAGCTCTGCATTGCCAGGTCCCAGGAGCTTCCACCAGTGCAAGGGGCTGCTGCGCTCCCCCCAGACGAGGCAGCCCCTCTCCCCTCTGTCCTTGGGGAAGCTCCTGTGGTCGGTCCGGCTCCTTCTACGGGGGACTATAATGCAGACTAGTCTTCCACCAAAGGTGGCGTTAAAGGTTCGAGGAAAATGCAGGAGCAGGACGCAATAGTCCTGTCTTGCCACGGAAAAAGCCTCTTGCTGCGGCCAACATGCAGCCTTGCCCTCCTCGACACAGCTGTCATGCATCCCTGCTGTCAGGCTCTTCTCCTCCAAGAAATAAGGGCTGTGACAGTTGAAGACTTTAGCTGAAGGTTTAAAAAAAAAACCAAAAAAACAAAACAAAAAACCCAACAAACCAAAAAACCCCAAAACAAAACCACAAAAAACCCCTCTCATTGACTGGCACCCTTTGAAATGTGCACCCAGTGCTCCCCTCTGACACGTGTCAGCCAATGGCCCTGGCAAATGCCCTCAAAAGCTGGGTGTCTGTTCCTAACTGGGGATCGTTGCTTTTCAGGGAGACCGACATCATGACACCCTTTGACTGGCAGGTATAAATTCTGGAGTGAGGCAGAGCATATTTTTATAAAGTAAATAGCAAAGATCATTCTGAAATCACTGGTGTCAAGCAGCTTGGCTAGTATTTAAAATGTGACAAAGGTGGCATTTTTCTCTACAAGGTTGGCTTTTTCTAAAGAGAATTTCAGACATGGTTATAGTCAAGCAAAGTAAAAAAAAAAAAAAAATCCACGAGCCTCTTTGCCCCTTGGCCTTCAAATCAATAGGTAACATCTCTGGTACCTCAACAGACTCCTGAGCGCTTTACTGGCATACAAGCATTTCTTTCAAGGTCCTTCTGCACTGCTTCAGAGAGTAATAATTTAATGATTCTATTCTTCAGGGTTTTACTAATATAAGTTGACTGAAAATGAGATGCTCTCCACCAAAATGTCTTTGCTTCCAATCTCTTTTATCATCAGATTTGCTGTTAATCTCCCAGGCAGCAATCCCACGCATTGCTTTTCCCTTTTAGACAGGTTAATTTAATAAGCCTTTTAATTTTATTTTTTTTTTCCAGTAGCATCCACATGCCTGCTAAGAGAACTTTGACTGTATTACCTCATGGCTTACATGCTGCAATGACTTCATTAACTCTAAGCCACAAATGCGGATCTTTTTCTGACCTGTGCAGCTAGTAGATGACAGGAGCTTCTGCACTTCAGGAGCACACAAACTTTAGTTCCTTGCAACTTAGAGGAACACCAGGGGCATTGTGTGCGTAGGGTTGGGTTTTTTGGGGGTTTTTTTTGTGTGGTTTTTTTTAAGGAAAATTGAGCAATAAACATCCAGAGAAATGAGACATTTGAACATTCAAAGTAATTGATACCAGGGAAAAAAAATGATAAGATGAAATGTATTCCTGCAATAAACTGTCCATTAGTTGGGCCATCAGCATAACCTTAATCTAAAGTTACGAGGATCCATTACAGATATAATCAAATACAATTTTCCATATTCCATGAATCAAAAGCACCATATGTATTAAGGGCCTAGTTTGTCTTTTTGTTCCTGCCTTCTCCTGGAACAGTATATATCTGATTTCTTGTGTTATATTGCTCTGATGTCTGCTAAGGGCACCATGCCCTAGAAATTCACATTAAATAACTGAGAGAGAGCACTAGAAATGAAAAAAGTGAAATACTATCTAGACAGCTGGGAGTAAAAATATGAAAAGTGTTGCACTTACAGAAGGAAAAAAAGCCTATTTTTATGACTTGAATAGACAGTTTGGTATAAAGAGAAATTCCTCACCCAAGATCAGCTGAGCTGCAGCAGGCAGCCTGAAATGTTGGAATCTGCAATATGCCAAGGTACAGTACAGATACTGGCTTCAAAGGGTGGGCTAGGATGTGGATACGGATGTAGAGCACACAAAAGCACAGAGGGTCCCAAACTTGCTGGACTGATGACCGCTGCCATCCCAGGACAAGTTTTGGCTTCACAAGCATGTGTGCATCGGGCTTCCAGTGGAGACACTGCGGACGGGGTGAGTCTGCAGCCAGATGCTCTCTGACACCAAAGGGTGCTCTCTTATTCTCAGGGGCCTACCTTCCAGCTTGTCCTTTCTTTCCCTTTGTTTTCTAAGTTTTTGCATTTCTTGCCATCCAGCAGATTGTCCTTCAGCATCCCACACCCAGGTCCCTGCCTTATTGTCCTTGCCTCTGCTCCGTGAGCGAGGTCCGTGTCTGGGCACATGACAAACCCCACCCTGCCCAGCTCAAGGACATGGCCAAGGTCCGACTAAGGTCTCTGACTCTTGCTCCCCACATCACGCCAACTGTCATCTTTGAAATACAGAGAAATCCAAAGCTGGAGTGGCGTCTCCAGGTTTCAGGAAGACCTGCACACTGTCCACAGCTTTGGCATTGCCCTTGGCCCTGGACCCCCTCTTGCCTTCAGCTCTGCCTGCAGCAAGGTGACCTACTGAACAAATCATGCACCCTGCAGTTATCGGAGGCTTTGCTTTGATATGAAATGCCTTTGCTGAGAAACCAGTGGCTAGGGGACACTCTGAGAAGAGCCTAGAGGGAACTGTCTCTGTAAGGGCTCCAAACTTCCCATCAGAAACTCCCACATCTTTGAACAGAATTTTCCAGAAAGGTGTGTGTGACCTGCCTGTGGACCCCAACACAGGGCTTTTGGGGTGGGCAGCTGCGTCAGCAGGAGCCTGCTGTCTGGAGCAATCTCCTGCCCTCACCACTTCATCAATTCTCCAGCTGTTCTCTAATCCCATCTGGAAAAAATAAATCTCTTCTGTCTGCCTACCCTATCCCATTGATTTATCTCTGACTCAGTTCTTCTCCATAGGTGCCTGTCCATAAGAAGGGATGCTTTCATTTATTCATCACAGATGACTTCTATGCCATTTCCTCCAGTATCATATACATACTTCCATTGTTGACCTGCTTTATTTAGCTGTACAAAACCTTCTGTGCAACACCCAGCAGGGAAGACATTCCCAAGAAGAGCCCTCTGACACCATGGTATTGCTGGTGCTCAGTGGATTTCCCCTGTACCTTGGCTCCATCCATCCTCCAGCCCATCCAGGGCTACCGGTTGGCGTCCTCACTCCTGGGAGCCATCGCACACCCTGGGTCTTGGTTCTTGCCCTCTGCGATGTTTTACCTTGCAACGTGCTGCGGGCCAGGGCGAGCTGACCCTGCTCAGAGAACCAGGGCGAGACCTGGGAGAGGTTTTCTTGAGTGAAGCAGGAGCAGCCGAGGGTCTTTCACGCCAGCGCGAGGATCAGCTTTCAGGGCGTGTAGCAGGCTTGCTGCTAAATTCTAGAGCGAGGAGCAAAAGGTTATAAAAGGGTAATACTCTGTTGGTAATTAGGACACAAGCTAGTGGCTCTGTAATCAGCCCAAGTCAATTAATGGATGTGAGATGCTGAGAGAGTCCCGCTGCAGGGGATGGGAAGCGAAAGCCTGCCGAGGGCATAGAGCGGAAGAGGGATCACAGCCCTTGGCTGAGCGGGATGCTGCCAGAAGCCGAGACGAGAGAAGAAGAGGGAAGAAGGAATGAAATCTGGTTTTGGATTTCTTTGCCTGAGAGCTGGGGATCAGCCAGATAATGAGGCAGCAAGTTCTGAGGGCAAAGGAAGAGCTCGGGACATGGTTAGCTGCTCATTAGCAGCCAGAGACATATTGGCTCCCTGCACAGTTGCTAGCGCTCTGCGCTGGCCGAGCCTTTGAACGTCCATGGAAGGAGGGCTCGCACGCGGTTCCTTGCGGCAGCGGCTCCCAGCAGCCACCGACTGCTCCTGAGCAGCAGAACAGCAGCTCTGAAGCTGTTGTGCTAAAGGCTTGAGAAATTAATTTTGCCTGTCAGAGATTCCAATGTGTGTGAACTGAGGTTCAGCAAGGTAAGCTAACCCACCCGGCCGCGCTCCGGCGCTGGGAATGCTGCTTCCCGCAGGGAAGGGAAGGCCAGCAAGTACCTGCCTGTGTACGCTGGTATTGTCTTCCACATAAAACATGCCCATAATTAATAGGTAGCATGAACCTAAGCCACTATCTCTGTTATCAATTTGTGGATGTGGTTGGATTGTCTGTCTCCCAGGACAGTAATATCCCTTCATCTTACTGCAAATTGCTCGCAGCATCCTTCTATTACACAGGCTTAATGCCTGAAAAATAGAGATTTAATACTCCACCATATCAGACTAAGTGAGGTCAAAGCAATTCATATTCACGATGCCACAACGCTCCTTGATGGCGTTTCCTGCGAGAAATGTGGCCGTGGAGGTACCAAACCCGGGAGGTCTTGCCCCTGCTCCCCGCTGCCCCACAGCGGCAGGGACCACAGTGTCCCCCCACGGCAGGAGTGCCGGGTCCGCTCCCCGGCGGCGGGCGGATGCCGTGGG
>NW_010562446.1:0-2055 GCF_000687285.1 Phaethon lepturus | reverse complement strand
ATCCCGCCACGGCTGCTCGGTGGATCAGGGAATGTGGTGACAGCCGAGTTCAGGGAGGAGGAGTTAACAAGCAAGGAAAATAGGAGATAAATAGCAAAAGAATGCTTCAGCCCATTCATCCTGGAGCCTTACTAAATGTACCATGAATGATTCCTTACAAAATTGAGCTGTGTGTACACTTGCTTGATAGCACTGCAGTGAATTGCTGCTTTAGTAAATCTGTCATGTATGCGTAGGCTTTATGGCTTTTTTTTAAGGCAAGAACTGTGCATCTCTTCAGGTTGGGTATCTCTTGCCAGGAGCCAAACTGGATTCCAGTGCGTCGTCCAGGGACGCGACCGCCGCAGCAGCAGGACCCCAAGAATGCCCCATGGCAATGTGGCCGTGCTGTGTCTGGTCCTGCACCCAACCAGGCACCTCTGCGGGGCCACGGGCCAGTCACAGAGCATGCTCGAGCGCCCTGGAGTCCCGGCACGGCTGTGGGCACCCCGTGCGTGTCCGAGGCGTGTATGCAGTGCATGCACCCAACACATGCACCCACCATGGAGTCCGGCACACGCATCGAACTTGTGCATCCAATGCATGTACCCAACACGTGCATCCAATGCATGTACCCAACGCATGCATCCAACACATGCATCCAACACATGGGTCCAACAACGTGCGTCCCACACCGGGTCCAGCGCGGGGTCCCACACATGCGTCCGAGGGGGGCCGTGGGGCGGCGTGCCCCCAGCCAGGGGCTCTGCAGCGAAGTTGCGCAGCCGTTTCCGCATCCTCATCCGCGGGCAGTGGGGTCAGTGCACGTGTGCTGTTTGCAAACGGCACCCACAACCTTTTCATGCCGTGATTTCCTCCTTGGCTGCTTCAGGAGGAAGATTTCTTATTTCTTCTCGCAGGGTCACTGAGAGGGTAAATGCATTAGTGCGGTTCCCGGACGGATGGTGCTGTTAAAACAGAAAGTCTTACTGCTATTTGTATGCTGGATTTTGCTTTGAGGGCTGCTAGCAGCCAGCCGTTGGCTGTGTATTTACACGCTGTGCTCCCACTCTATGGGACAGGACAGATATATTTTCTAAGATACTTTCTTTTCCATAAAAAATATTTGATTGCGGTATTGACAGAACCACTGATGTAAAAGGGCAAGGAAATATTTCCAAATGGTTTATCTGGCAGCTGTGAATTTCATCTCATGTTGCTTATTGACCTCTAATTGTTTCCAGTAGTAGCGGGAGACAGGAAGATCAATAGGGCTGGGGAGATAGTTAATATCCTCCCGGTGCACTTAACTGTAGTTAGAAAATGCTGGAATTCATCTTGCTGTGATTTTTAGCAGGTTTGTAATTGAAACATTGGGCGCTCGTATCTTGGACCTCTCCGTGCGCCGGGTTCTGCATAAAGCATTCATTTCCCCGCTCGCCCCTTCTCCTCGCCCAGCCCTGGAGGCTCTGAGCAGCCTCGTGGCTCCCCAGCTGCCCTTCCCTGCACAGAGGAGCTTTAGAAACTCAGGAGACCCTAATCGAGGGGAAAGATGCAAACCAGACTCTTCTCCCAAAGAGCCTGACCACCTCATTTGCTCCGTGACGGCGGCGGTTGTGTTGTGTTTGCGGAGCAATGAGGAAATGGTGTGCCACCAGCTGCAAAACAAACGTTCATTCTGCATATATTTCCAATAACTCACGCGTGTTGGCTGCCAAGAGCTTTCCAAGGTCTCCAGAGCCTCGTTGCTTCCTCCTTTTCTCCTCGTGCTAACCCAACCAAACCAGCTTTCCCCATGCCCGGTAAGCTCAGCAGCCTTCCCGTCCAGCGTCCGGCACCCCAAGCTTCCTCTGCTACAGGCAGAGGATTTTTTGCAATTTTCAACTTAAGACTTTTAAGGCCAAGATTAACGGAATGATTTCCCGTCGCTCCATGAGCCGAAGGGCGTGCGCATCTGTCGGCTGCACATCGTCTGCCCGCGGAGGTCTTGCTGTCCCACCGTTCAGGTCAGGTCAGCCTCACGTGCCCGGACGCGGGCTCGGGGGCCATCAGCAGACCGTGCCGGGCTCTTGCACC
>NW_010562445.1:0-12167 GCF_000687285.1 Phaethon lepturus | reverse complement strand
CTGCCGGTGGAGCCACGCCGGTGTTTCAAAGACAAGCTATGGTAATGAGCAAAGCTAAGGAACGTACAGAGACGTTTTAAAAAGCTCTCCCCTAGGGCCGGACCGATGGCCCCATGGATAATGCTCTGCCTTGAACTGATTATCGACTGCATTATCTTAGTTTTCTCTCCTCATTCATTTGCTTGCAGCCTTTATCTTTATTCTTTCTTTGCTTCTGGAAAAAAAAAGAAAGAAATTCCACTTTTGTACAATGGGTGTTTTATATTTCATATTAAAATAGAACCATCTTTTTTTTCTTCTTTTTTTTCCTACATGCCAACTCTCATTTCTCACAAAAAAAAAAAAAAGAGGAAAGTTTCACCTCATTTATTGCTATGTCAAGTCAAGACTCCTTTTCCTCAGCTCATTATTTCCACAGGAGCTGAGTCTCGACAGTGTGCAAGTGTTGCAGAAGTGTGTGCCTTGCTGAGGAACAGAAGGATTTCACTGGAAGATAAGGACATTGTCTACAGTGAACAAAATTAAATTTAATGTGATGTAGTTAAGAAAGGAAAACAAAAAGAGGGCTTTGCCTGAAATGCAGCCTGCAAGCTCACTTAGTCGGGGGGGAGATTTTGCAAGCGGACTTCAGTTTGAGAGAATTGTCTGAAGGAGTCTGATTTTGTTCCCCCTGTTTATTTTCAAAATCTTAGTGGGGAGCATTGCTTTTATTCCACAGATGCTTTAAAGAAGTATTCTGAGGGATGGGGTAGCCGTTTTTGTGGAAGAATACACCTTTTAAAAGTTACGAACTATGAGCGGGGGAGTTACGGCTGCCAAAAGCAGGCTGCAAACGTGCCGGGAGTGCTTTACAGAGCCTGGTGGCTCAACTCTCTTGAGTTGACAGAAGGAAAACAAGTGCTCCAAACGAGCACAAATAGCTGAACCGTTGGAGAAGCATCTACCACGATTTTTAAACCAACTGCTCAGTGTTAAGAAATGAGGGTACTTCATTTTGTTACATTGGCATTATTCCTAGCAATGGATTAATCATTTATTAACAACACTTATGAAATCACTTGTTGACCCATTATGAACTATTTTAAGTGCACCTCTGCGTTAAAACCCAGTTGGCCAAGATGCAATTCACGTTTTGCAGGATGTCTCCTTCTGGCGGCTCTGTGAGGTGGAGGAGCACAAACCCTCGTTTGCACTGACGGGGCAGATGACCCCGGGCAGTTTCTGAGGCAGGCTAATGCACATCCGAGGCCAAGTTTGCACCTTGCAGCATGTCTGGGTGACCAGGGCTGAGGTCGAGCGGGTGGCACCGAGCAACCCCCTCGTGGGCTGGCAATTACCGTTAAGAGGAACTTTATGACCAAGCCGTGGAGTTAACGGTGCATGCAGAAAGGGCTCAGATGCAGAAGCAAACCCTTTGGGTAGCTTGGCTGCCTGTGTGAATAGCGGGAGTCAGGAAGCGGAGCTGCCTGGCCAGGAGACCAGCCAAGGTGATGTGAGAGTGCAGCTGATCTGAGAAATCACCAGCGTCCCTGCTTGTTCCATCACCATCCCTCTTTATGAAACTGTGAAACAGAAATAGCTTCTCCGGGTCATGTGAGTGATGCTTCCCATCTCCCACCGACTCCGTGTCCTCCCCAGCTGCACGAAGCAGTGAAAAACAAAGAACAGAAAACCCCGACTTGGGTACATGACATTGAACTAAAAGATGTCTTCTTATTTATCATTGTTTTGACACTAAAAAACTATTTGGCTTCCACATTTCTTATTTAAGAAGTGCTCCCATTCCATTCTTTTAATTATTCATAACAAGCCATAGGTTTAGTAAAGCAAAAACAACACTTTTTTTATCTGAGCACATAATTAACGCACAAAGTCTGATATACTGGTTGATTTAAACATATTACTAAATCAGAGTGTTCATTCTTTCTAAGTGCTGGAAAACCTTAACATGCTTAAAAAAAGCAGTGATCTGACATTTGTCACTGAAATGTGACTATTACATGAAATTAAATTAGACATCCTGCATGCAAATTTTCAAAGAATAACTTTCCTCTGTGTAGTACAAAAAAATTCCCCCATAATTGATAGGCAGAGATTGACTTTTAAAGCTTCAAATCAGCTTTGAGGTCTGGGTGATCTTTTAAACTGCTCAAGCTTTCATCTGCAGTTTTTCACATTGCCAAGAGCTGTCAATCAAGTGATAGATTTCTGATCAATATCCCCTTCTTCATTAGCTTACACGGGCTCTCTCTTACGGAGAGAACAGATATCCCAGCGCTGGCAGTCACACTGTTTTCAAAACCTTCACTGGATCAAGTCATGACTAATGTTCTGAGTGGGAAAGTGATGCATTAGGATGCCATTGAGTGACCTAAATTGCGAGGTAACTTTGTTGGACTGCAGTTGTCAAGATGAGTGATGTGCAAAGTTAAAGCCTATTGCCAACACACATCAAGAACGCCAGAAAGTACCCAGCGTTTATTCAAGCTCTCTGAACCTCTGGGGATTGACTGAAATCTGGCCTAATTTAAGCAGGATGAGTTTTCCTGCCACCTTTCTAAATACTTTTTGTCTCCAGCTCTGAGAATAATGTAGTGCTATTTTTATGAGGCTGAAATCCTGACTGTATTTTAAATAACGATATGTCCTCCATTTAATTCTGCAGAGACGAGACCTCACGGTATTTTCTCCCTTCCACGTGGGCTGTGGCTGGGAGTATCTGCAGCTTCAGAAAGAAATTGCAAAAGAAGTGAGAGCAGCTAACAACAAAGCCAGCAAGCCTTTCAAATAGTTTTGTGGCTGTTACTTAAAAGCAGTTTTACAGAGTCTTTTCCTCGGAGGGATGAGCTCTGGGTGAAGGTGGATGATGACGGCTGAAGGAGTGGGGACTCGCAGGAAGATGGGGAGTGGGAGATTGCAGGGATAGTGGAGGGACAGAGGTAGGTACCATAAAGCGTCAGGGAGGGAATGAATTAAGAAATTGGGAAAGCTCCATCTTCAAAAAGCAAATCAAGGTTTGTACAAGGTTTTGTGTGTAAAGCCCGAAGCCAGCTACATGGCTCTGTGGCCAAATACTTGCAGAAGCTTAAATACTGAACTCAGATGCATGAATAATTTGGATATTTGTTTTCCACACACATCTTGTAAGAAGAGCAACATTAACTTGGGGCAAGAAGCAGTGCTTTATGAGCTACAAGGCTGCCAGACTTGGAGGTTTGACCTGGAAGCCAAAATGCCGCTGCAGTGAACAGGAATGTGACTGAATGGTGAGTGCATAGTAAAAACCACACTCTTTTCTGCAGGAAAAGGAGAAAAATTAGTGTAATGCCTTATTAGCTATAAAGTGTAAACTCAGATCTAAGAGCCACTGAAATTAAAAAAAGGAGGCACAGGGCTTACCTGCAGAAATACTAAACTTAGCAATAAAACCATAATCCTCTACACAGTCCAAGTGGGCTGTGAAAGGATGTACAAATCCTCACACAATATCTGCAGATCCTCACACAACATTCATCACAGCTTTTCTCTGATCAACATCTTAATGCTACATAGCCTTCAATGATTTTTACTTGCATGAGCCTGTAAACACTTTTTGAACCTTCTGGCACTTTGGAGAAAACCTTGCGGAAATAAGTCCTACAGCTGGTTGTATGCTGCAAAGGAAAGTTAGCCTTCATTTATTTGACCTTCAGTTTGCATGCACAGATGGACTCTTTGCTTACCCTTCTGTGAGGTTTGCAGCCCAGCACCATGAATTCTCCTCCAGCCCATGACCCACTGTGTCACCCATGGGTCCCCAAAGCTGTGTTGAGCACAAGAGGCCATAGAGCGGCAGAAAAGTCCTGGCTTGGAACACAGCTGTGAGCTGCAGGTGCAGTCTAGGAGTAGACCATGATTTAGTAGCCCAGGAGTAGCTGCAAATTGGTACTGCTGCTATGCCTCTGTTTTGGGCTCCAGTGTGCCAGCCACACTCCTGGCTGGGACCCAATGCAGCGTTGTCTCCTGCACCGACACAGAGCACATGTGGAGGTCTGAAAATGCTCACCATATCACTTGTCCAAAGTGAAACAGGCTTTCTGCTGGATCACAGGCCTATTTTAAGCTCAGAAAAGCCATGCATGAAATTAATAAAACTCAGCTCTGGGCACTAGCCTGATGGACAAGGTCACCAGCCTCTCAGTTTTGTATGCAGAAATTAAAATGAAGAAATGAAAATCACTTACCATTCAGCAGGTTGGCCAGGAAGAAGAAATGGGAAGCCTGCATGAGATAAAAAAGGGCAGAGTGTCAGCTTCTGGGGGAAAAAAAGCCAGCACTTGGATTATGGCACAAAATTTCTGTTTGCCCCAGTGCTGAACATCCAGATAAGCTCGTAACCCACTTTGGAACTAACTGGGCTGGATTTTAAGAGCTCTTTCAAAAGGTTATCAAAATGTCTTAAAAACATTTAAGCCGGTGCGGGAGCTCTGGCTTTTCTGAGTTTCCAGGCCAAGCCGCAGGGCCAGTGTGCTTTGGGAAAAACTGAAGGAGTTAAATTGCCTTTTTGCTTATTAAGTGACCACGCAGTGACTATTTGTCTAACTCCTCTGAGATACAGCAGAGGCCACGCTCCAGCCAGCTGCCAAAGCTGGAGGCTGGGATGTGCTCGGGCAGGGCAGAGCGGGGGTCCGGCAGCACGGCATGGCCCGGGAGCCTGTGCCTGGTGCAGCTGGTGGGATCTGGACCTCCGAGCTGGAAAGCTGTCAGCAACCTTTGGATGGAGGGGAACATTTCTGGCACTTCCCGTGAGGAAATGCCATGTGTCCAACCTCTGACGTGGGCTCCAGCCTTTCCTGTTTGGCTCATGATCAAGGACAAGCGACACAAGGGAACAGAAGAAGGAAAACAGCTCTCAGCCTTTGAAAAGCGTGCATGAGGCTTATCTGAAAGGAGACGCACTGACTCCATACCAGGACGCATCCCCTGCGTGAAGATTTCACCTTGCTTTCCCTCTTGCTCTATATCCTAGCTGTGGACAGGATTACCTGCCTGTGATGAGAAAATGTGTGCTAAGAGCAGGTGTAAAGAAGGAGATTTGGAGCTCCTATTCTTCAATCCCTCACATGATTTGTCAGAAGAAAACATATTTCTAAACAATTTAACACTCATAATCAAGACAGTTTATGTACACACACACTCACATACGATTATTATGTGCACTTACTCATTCCTACAGATACAATTAACTGTAAATATACATATAGAAATGGTATATAGATGAAAGATGTTCTCAGCTAACACTGGTTGTGACCACGAATGAATGAATCAGAAGCTATGAATAAGAAACAGGACAAAAAAAGCTCAGAATTCGCATTTGCGAGTATTAGCTGGAATATATAAATGAGTTTTTGCTTCAGGCACATTTGTGTCCCTCTGGTGTTTGAGTCAAGGAGAACAGACACTCCAGCGCTCCCTTTCCCACCGACTTTAGTGAGAGCTATGTCCTCTGAACGCTCAGCGGAGCCCCTTTCCCGGTGCACTTAAGTGAGCCGCACTCGTACATAACGGAAGCCTGTGCAGCTGGAAGGACACACACACTCCCACAATTGCCCCACCTGAACGAGAGCCGAGATGACGGTGAATGAGAAGGCTGTAAAAGCTCTGCCCTTGGTGCACTTCTCGAGTGCAGGTACAGGGATTGGCAGGTCCTTCGCCAGACCCGAGGTGCAGCGGAGGCTGTGGAAGGCAAAGGTCTAATTGCTCCATTTACAATTAGTAGTAGCGTTCATCCATAAACACAGACCAAAACAAACCCTGCAAGTGTACTCCTTTCTTTTGGAGGAACAGATGAACCAGAGGACAAGGAAGCAGCAATGGGAGCAAGATGAAGCAAGAAACATTTCATCTCCCTCCCCAGCTGTCCGCGGCGCCCTGTTGTCTGTGTGCCTGGTGGGGTTGGAGAGGGTTTGAGGGCAGAAGGATTTCAGTTCAGTGAGGTTGCCCCTGCACTCGGGGCAGCCCTTGGCACCTCACCGGAATGCCAGAGGGTTTCAGCCCCAGCAGAGCGAGGCGCAGGATGTGACTGCGTCATGCTCCTCTGTGCCTCAGTTTCCCCCAGCTGTAGAGCAGACAGGGTAGTCTCACAACGCCCAAGGGGATGGCTCGCACACCAAGAACAGAAGAAAGATGAGAGGCCTGGCACTTTGCTACACTACTTTCTTTTCCAGGTTACCCACCTACCCTTCCCGTCCAAGCACTCCTCCATGGGCAGAGCTGACTGCAAAAGGACAGATACCCTAAACTCCTGCAATAAATGGGTGCCAGGTTTCCAGTAACATCCTTCAGAGCAGGCAGTGGCTTGTACTCTGGGGTGGCTGAGTCCCAGATTTTGATTCTTGCTTTTGGATGAAAGCCTCTATCTGCTGCCACAGTGCAAATGTTGCTGGGAACAAAAGCTCCTGGAGCACCCGGAACAGAAACTCCAAAAGTTAAATCCAATCTTTACTGTAAGGTTCCAGTGTCCCGTTTTGTCCTGGAGCTTTTCCCCTTCATGTGCCTGTCACAAGCTGCAGCAGCAGAGCCTCAGAGGACAAAACCCCAGACAGAGGTGACCTCTTGGCATGGAGACTCTTCTCCTCCCTTCTGAGGTCCCCTGGACCTCATTCACCAGACCACATTGGTTTTGAAGCATTTTCACCCCTGCTAGCCAGCACGGGGCCATATTTTAGCCTTTTGGCTCCCTGCATGAAGCTTTCCATGGTGGTGAGCAGCAGAGGAGAGAGAAGCGCTCGCCTCCTTCCCTCCTGCCCGCGTGAGCTCGCCCCTTCCTCCGTGCCATGAGGGGATGCGGGATGTGGGATGCGGGATGCGGGATGCAGAAAGAGGCTGTTAGGAGGAGGGCACAGGGTGGGGGGGCCAGGAGGGGCTATAGGTGGAGGGGGGCTGCAGGATGGGGCTGCAGGAGGGGGTGCAGGCAGGGGCAGTGAAGGCAGGGCCTCCCGCCTGCCGTGCCGTATTTGCTCATGGCCAGCAGAGGAGGATCTTGTCCTTCCGACGAGGTGCAATACTGAGCCCAACCAGGAGCAGGATTCAAACAAAAGGAGGAGGGGTGGGGGGAGAAGAAATTAGACTGTGGGGCTGGTTTCACCAAACAACCTCCTTGCTGCAGCTCGACACCGATACTTTGTGTGCTCTCTCAAGAGGGAATAAGATCGCTGGATCCTGTTCTTAGCAGGTCTGCAGAGATGGTGGACGAAGCTGGAAGAATTTGCAGCGAGCAATTTTAGATTTTATTACTTTAGGCTTATAAAAAAGAAGTGCTACCAAAAAAAAAAATCTGCGAGAGACATTTTATATGGGTACCGGTGCGTTGCTGAGTGTGTAGCTGATTACATTTATAGGGCTCCTAGAAAAAATAGTGGGAAAATGGCTGAAACTCAAAATATCCTAATTTCACCTGACCTTTGTTGTTTGTCGTCATCATCGTAATGATTAACACTTCACTACAGCTTTGTTTCTCCAAAGAACCATCAAAACTTCACTAATTAGGCTTTGTACCAAGGTTCAACGCTGCAGATACATGATACTCTCCATTTTTCCATTTCAACTCCTCAAGAAAGAGAGACTAATGAAATGTAATAGATTTCAAACTAATGCCAGAACCATGAGCTTCTTGGTCTCAGGACAGAATCCTATGGCTCTTTCTTAGAGAGCCAGTTAATCTCTGGCGATTCTTTCTGAATAAAGCCAGGAAGATTTAACCCCAAATTCAAGGGAAATTATTTACAGCTGCCAAGGGCATTCTGCAGTTGAACCGTTTATTGTATCTTGGGTACATTTGCTACCCCTTATTAAAATCAAAATGAATAATTAAAACACAAAAGCAGGCGGAGAAACAGCCAGCACAAAGGCGACAACCCTGGGTTAGGCTGTGAATTTACATATGTGCAAAACAGAAGTAATTCCAGAGAAAAAAGTGTAGCTACTCAAGCTGTCATGACAGACTAGCAAGAGGAATGAAAACTACCTCTACACATACACACACTTTGCAACAAAGCACTACAGAAGTTCAAACATTAAACTGCATCAGTAGGAATTGGACTATTCACTTAATTGTACTAAGTCATGCAAATTCTCCTGCAGCTTGCCACAAAGTGGCCTCCACAGCAGAAAAACAAATATTACCCCGTTCATTTGTTCTCTACAGTCACAGCTTTGCAGCTGAGGAGGAGGTAGGATGGGAATGAACTGGAGAACGAGGATGGATATTTGATCAGCTTCCATCCACGACTGACATAAGGCATGAAGGAGCCACAAGGGCAGACACAACTACTGCCTTTTCGTAGTGAACTCCTTGATCCCGCTGACAGCTCTCAGTGGGAACCTTTGTCTGGGCCTCTCGCCAAAGGAGGAGGGAATCGACAGTTCTGATGCTCTTGCAATCGGCCAGATTTTTGCCTGCAACCATCTTGGGTAGTGACAGTCTTTGAACTTCAAGGGAAAGTGGCTTTTCCAGCAATGACATTGTATTTCTCAGCCAAGGCCATGGTTGCAGTATAATGAAAGCAGAGCATATAATCATCTGGAGCACACATGCAACACATGTTGTATTTTTAGCCTGGGAAACCATTCTCTGAAAGGATTCCACCAAAACCTCTGAGTTCTTCACCTCTCTGTTAGCAAGACATCTCCTGCCTCCACACTGAACTGCAACGTGTGCTTCAGAGTAAATGATATGTTCCTTACCGACTGGTCCCTGGGTACCCAGAGAAGTTTACATTTAAAATTTATATTTGGCTGATTATTCAGTTGTGAACCTTTCCCATGGTGGCACCTGATACAAAAAGCACGGGGATCCAGAAAAAAAGCAACAGTCCTCAGAGGTGCTGCTGAAAGCAGCTTGGTTCTCTGCACAGGAGTTACCTGCTGCTGTTTTCCAAGAGATCAAAGTTTCCAAGTTAATCTTTGCACCATGAGAGAGGGCCTGGTAGCAGCTGGCTGTTTTTAAAGTTGCTCACTGGTGGATGAGGTGTGCTTGTGCTCCCAGTGGAAAATGGGTCAGCCTTGAACGCCGCAGCAAGGGGAAGATACAAAACCTGTTTCATGGGGGCTGCAGGAGCCAGCCGTGTCACACTGACACCAATGCGCTGCGCTGTCAAGCGCTTGTGCAGCCGGTGCTGGGAATGCAGGTTATACTCCTAGCCTTAAAGCTTATGCAAAGTCATTAAGTCCCTTTAGTTACATGGGATATCAACCTGCACGCTTCAGGGCATAAGCTGATCGCCTTCGGGGGTCAGCGGGGAAGGCTTCGCCCTCTGAGAGCGCGGTGCACAGTTAGCTGGGGGCACTCCCAAGGCTCTGTGGCTTTCCTGCTGCATCAGGCAAATTTAGGCGAGCGCTGCGGAAGGGCATTACACCTGTTGGGCCACAAACTGAGACGGGCTTGAGAGCATTCACTTCTCTTTGCAGTGATCGGTTCGCCATGCAATGGAGCATGAAGCCCTTGCGTGAGTGGTGCAGCACCGGGGAGAGGGTGAGGGGAGGAGAAGTGGGAGTTTAATACAGGAAGAGGTCCTGTATTGGTGGGTGGAAAAAGATGTCGGACAGAGTTCACTTTGGGACACTCTGAAGTGTTGGTCTCCAAGCACCTGAGGCAAGGAAAGACCTGTACTGCTGGTAAGAGCTTCCTATCGGCTGTGGGCCAGCTAGGAGATAGGCACCAGTGGTAAGTTTTCTTTGCAATTGTTTCATCTTAATGTGTCACTTTAATCTCTCCCTTTCCTCTACTAAGTGCACTTGGTTATGGGACTGGGCATGGCTAGTGACTTCAAAACACTCTCCATCACAACTAAGCACACATCAATTTTTTGAAGTTCCAGAATGTTCAATGAAGAGCCACCTCTGCTTCTCTGACTCCTGCTTTTCTTCCTCTCTGCTGCCAGGGGTGTTGAGTTTGGAGGAAATACTGATAGGAGCAAAAAAGCCTGATCTGAACATCTGTTGATTTAAAAATCACCTTTTTTTTTTTCCTGCAAGCATGTGTTGAAGCACTTTAGAGCATTGTTAAATAGGAGCTGCAGCCTGGTGTATGAGCAGCTCTGTCACCAGAGTGTTGTGGGACCCAAACTGGTCTCATCCTGTTGCGGATTTCTCTAGCCCCACTCAGCACAACGTTTAAGCATACCATTTAAATCTATGTGTATTTCAGGAAAGTTGTTTCCATACAAGCCCAAGTCAGGGCGGATGAGCAGCTGAATTGCTGTGTCTGAATCTCGATAAAACCTGCTGCAGCAGAGCTCTTTGGATTTCTTTTTGGCAAAGTAAAGAATACTTAACAATACAACACCTTATGGCAAGCACATTTCTACTACCGGTATCTTGGGGAGCAAAAGCATATTGATTTCCCTAAAAGCTCCTTTTCCTACAATGCTGGTGTGTGTATCAGTGAGGACCTACTGTAATTAAAAGCAAAAAAAGCCAAAACCCCAACCTGAGAAGACCTGTCATGTCTGAAGACAATCTTTGCTGCAGCTGCATCATATATGCTAAAATAAAGGACCAAATTTTGCTCTCACTTGCGCCCGTCATGCAGCCTCTGGTCTTTTATGGAAAGAGTTTGGATTCATGTGGGTGAAAGAACTGAATGGAAATTTTTGCCTTAGTGTCCTGCTCCAAACCCACCAGATCCATAAGTGTCCGAGTGCTTTCCTGTTCTATTTTGACTGACCCGATACAAGCTACTGCCTAAATTTGCATGTGACTTCTGCTATATTTCACAGATAACATTTATTAATCAGAGTGTTCCTTATGAAATCTCCTAAAACCAGATTCGAATAAAAATGAGAATGATGAAGATAATTCTGGGAGAGGATGGAAATACAAATTTAAAGATGTTTCCCACAGTTTCAGCAAAGTGCTAAGTCTATTCTTTTTTCATTCAAACTATTTCTGCGTAACTTTTTCTTTGGAACAAATCATTAAGGCAAAAATGTCCTCTCGTAACGTATTTGTCATGCAATGGTCACGTCATGGCGACTCATTCCCCCCTTTTTTTCTGGGATTCATGCCAAGTGCTAAGCCAGAAAACCTTGTTATATTAATTATGAAGAAAAAACATGTTTTATTAAAAACTAGCCTGCTGAATATTCTGTCATGCTGCTTTTCAGTGACAGCAGAATTGCTTTTGCATTTTAGCAACGTTAATGAATTTTCAGGGCTGGGGGGAGATATACTCTACATTTTCCACCACAATATTTAGAGCAAAGTCAGATTAGGATTGTCAAAGCTAATGAATCAATCAAACACTTAGGACTAGCTAGGAAAAATCTGTGCAGGACTTTGTGTTGTCTAAGACTGCACCTACATCTTCCTCACTGAGTGTGAATTAACACAACTGATTCATTATGAGCTTATCTATATTAGATTGGGTTCCCACAATGTCTGTAAAACTGGCATTGAACTACACTAGAACTGATCCCCCCAGAAAGCTGCCATGCGTACCGGTGGATCAAGTATGGCCATATTCACTGCTGTCAGCAGATAGATAGTCCCGATGATACACTAATTAATGAACGTCCTATTGTGTTGTGAAAAATCACTGATTGCAAATTCACAGAGCTCTTCAAAAAGATCTATAACCCATTAAAACCCGTTACTATATATTCTTCCCAAAGGACTCAATTTAAACATGTCAACATCTGAAATTTTGCAATGCATTTCAGTAAATATGAACCTGCCTGCCTAGGAACCGTCATTAAGAAAGCAGAGGTTTGAAAGAACCTCAGATTCCTTCATAAGAAAATCTACTTGATCGCAGTGCTTGGAGGAACAAAAGAGTTGTTTTTAAAACTGACTTTTAGTTTTGTTTTGGTTACAAGTCATTCTTTCAGTCTTCTTTAAAGAGGAGATGAATAGATTTGGGGAAGTGTATCAAGCTCTGCCAGAGCAGGGTTCTGGCCATCTCTAGCTGTATTGAACATTTTGCCATTAACCTTCCTTCCATGTTAGCAGCAATGATGATTCGGCCATCCAAAACATATGGCTGGGGTAAATTGTACCTTTGACGAAAGCTTGCAAAACTGCCAAGCCGGCGCATACCCCCGACCCGTTTAATCTTCAGCGTGTCGATGAGCAGCCCACGCTGCAGCGCAGCGCCTGGGAGCGTCGCTCAGCGCCCGGGGCTGGGGGAG
>NW_010562444.1:0-44738 GCF_000687285.1 Phaethon lepturus | reverse complement strand
ATAAAAATATAAACAATCATTATAATTATTAAAAGGCTGAACAATAACTACCTTAACCAGCATTAAATTTATCAATCACAATACTATTTTTTGTTTTAACACACCTACGGGCAATTATGTTCTAAGAAAAAACAGTTTGGGAGAAATGTTGTATGCAAACTTCCTAGAAAAAACAAAAGACAAAGTCGTAATCTAAAGGTACAGAATTAACAGTTTTGAACCAGAAAATAAAACCAAAATTAAGATCTTCACACTAGCTTCATTATCTCATCATGAAATCTAAAAATTCTATTTGCACTTAATAAAAAAAAAAAAAAATTCCCAGGATGCTAAGCCAAAAGTGAATAGATGATAGGAGGTCGATCTTACAGTAGCTTTTCCCCCATTCTGTATGCTATTTTTAATGTACAAGAGGTTTATACACACATTTTTCTTGTTAGATGTTCCACAAACACCAAGGCAAGCTCCTCATTAACAACCACTAGCCTGCAGTGGCTCAGAGACTGGTGGGTAACAAGCTGGTTACTTGGTCTAGCATGGGAGTATATTGTGAACTCTCAGAACTGCTCCCCAGTGTCAGGAAATAGAAATGATGAGAAGCAGAACACAACAGAAACTATTGCAAACTGAAGTTCTGAACCACTGATAACTTTGGCCCTAGTCCAACAATACATGCAGTTTCTTCCCTTACATGTGTACACAAAGTAAGTGGGAAGAGATTATTTCTAGTGCACCAGGATAAGAAGCTACACATGCTTTTAAGTATTAGGTCCTAACTGCCTAGTAGAAAAATACATGACCTTGCTAAGGCTGATAACACAATGCAATGATTAACAAAGCCAGATATAGAAGATAAAAACTAACTGCAAAATGAGTAACTGATATATTACTCAAAATTCTATAATGCATTGTCCAAATGTTTATTTACATATTACAATTTAAAACCCTTTCCTGGCTAGTGTGTGAAATAAACTTTCCAAGGTTCCTCAAAAGTACAGGTCTTTCCTTTGAGCCAATACAAACAAACATTTATTAGTATGTTACATACATGGATGCGCTACACACTTTAAAGTAGGACTTGTCCAGAAGAAGAGTCTTGATGTTGATTAAAACTTTCAATTACCTGCTCTGAATCTCTCACCTATGGTGAGCAGCTCAGTATTTCTGAGATTAAGGCAGAAATAATAGTCACAGATAACAGACTTTGGGTAAAAGAAACATATGGAAGAACAGAAAAGGTTTAACATGTTTCACTTACTTCCTCTGCAACAGCAATGCAATTTCTGTCTGAACTTTCATATATTCTTGTGCCATTTTGCAGTGCTGTTCAAACACAGCCATAGATTCTTTCGAGTTTGGGCATGGTGCTAGAGGCTGAAAATAAATCAGACACATGAAAAACTAATGAACTGATATCTTAGTATATAGTATGTTAGAATGTCTCTGCAGTGTATTTATAACATCTTTTAAAAACCAGGAAGGTTTTAAAAATAAGTGTTAAACCATGCCCTGGAAAATGTTACCACACTGATGTCAAAGTTGACTCAAACCTCAAATCTGCAGTTATTAATCTGATACTCTTTGTCACAAGGAACAAAAATCAAAGTAGTATTTAATCAATCCCCCACACAACAAATAAAGCGAATACAAGAATTTAATTCAGTAACACTCAAGCAAATAATGTCTTACTTTGACAGTCAAACTCAGCTTACATTTGGTTTTAAGGATCATGTTTCCCAGGGCTTGTTTTTAATAGCTTGATCAAATCTCAGTCAACCAATCTCATATTACATAATATATTTTTTTAGCCTTGGTCAAAATTTAGATAGAATATAAACACAGGTAAATATGTGGCACTATATTTTGCAGCCCAAAATTCACACATTAGAATGAGATGCAAGATAAAGTATCTAATAAAGCATGTATTTATTACCTGTAGCTGATGATCTAATGTAAGATATGCCATTGGGATGGAGTTATCTGACCCATTGGTCTCTGTAACAACACCAAGAAAACTTTGATGTATTGTCGGAGTTAATTCTATTCTTACAGGACAAAAACAAGAACACTAAATCATTTCACAGTACACAATCTGAATGTGGAAAGGCAAATGGAAATAGCAGCGTTCCAATCCCAAGGCAGATGAATCATTTTGTTTTTCTGATAAAGTTAAGAACTTCAAAAGTATGGTCTATCACACCAAGAAGAAATAAAGATTAAGGTTATCGTCCTACACTTCTAGAAGCCATGTAAAAGCATACTGACTTTAAAAATACTATTTTTGTACAGTTTGCAATCATGTTTTCTATTTATAAAAAAGTTGCCTTTTCATTCTTGTTTATGAAGGATCAGCCAGCCAGCCCATGCATCTAATGATTTTAAAATTAGAAGCTGTGCAAACCAGCTCTGCCAAAATAAAATAAGCACAAGCTCCTGCCCAGTTTTGAAGCCTACTGAGGTAGGTCTGTAAGCATCTTCCTCACAACATGCCCTAGGACATCTTTTTTGCTCTGTTAGAGATACTTTGTGGGTAGCAAGGAGCCCAATAATCAATCTATCTCCTGGGCCTGGCTGCTCTCTTCTTACACTGCAGTTACTCTGGATTTCTCTAGTGCTTTCATTGCAGATTTAACATGTTTCTGAATTCATATAGATCCTATCTTTTGGTAGCCCACAAGGTTACTGTTAAGCTTTAAGAGACATAGGAGTAAAGACACATGGAGAAACTACTGATTTTATAGCTGCATTATTGCTACTAGAGGATTATATGGAGGAGGGTAGGTGGGAAAAAAAAGGGGCTGCTTACCCATACCCCAAAAGCACCTGCCACAGAGTAGTCGTGGTAGAGAAACTAAGGTGTTGCCCTCAAAGACTATGCTATCTCCAAGAGCAGCTTCAAAAGGAAACAGAAATAAGAGAGTGGGAATGGAGAAAAAGTGGTTAAGTGTATGCTTGTAAGGAAACTGGAAGGTGGTAAAAAAAAAAAAAAAGAAACAAAAAAAGAAACAACCCTAAAACCAGAGACTTAATCACCACAGTATCTTAAATGAGAACAATAGAAAGAGTCCTTCCCTATGTTAGACTATTGCCATATACGGCATACCGCTACAGCAAAGGAATTACTGTAATGTTTCAAATACATCAATACATGCAAAATACCTCAGATGACATTCCTGAGCATTTCAGCACTGTGTCACAGAACTGTAACTTTTCCTGTGACTGACCAGATTCGGCTGCATCCTCATTTTATCATTTTGCCTCATTAATTTAAAAATGTACCCTCTTTTACAGAAAACTAAAATTATTTCTCTTTTTAGAAATTCAAACAATTATTTGCTTATGGACTGCATAAACCTAACAAGAAAAAATATACATGTGGTACATTCTGTATTTACCTGAGTATAAGGTGAGGGATTTCTGTGGACCAGAAAACAGACCTGACTTTTAGCTCTAGTGCTGGGCTGCATTTAAGGCCAAAGACTTGGGAAAAACTGCCTTTGCACTGGCATATCACCAGCAACTTTCAGTTCCCAATGAAGTATGGATTGGGTAAGAGCTTGTTTTTGTGTGAGGCAGCAATTCCTGTAAGTGCTCCCTGCCTAAAGCAATTCAGGACCCATGCTACACAAAAGAGGGCACAGGGTGGGCTGTGGCAGTGGGCAAGGGATTTGGAAATTATGAGTGCCAAGGCGTAGTGTGATCAGGCAAAGTGACAAGGGACAGAAAGAAGAAAGCACAGAAGCAAAATACAAGGGTATGTTGCCCTCCTTCCACCAAAACGGGTGAGGGGAAAAAAAAGTACACATCTTACATACAGAATCACCTTATATTTGGTAAAATACAAGTGTGCATATATATATATGTGTATATATATACACGCTTGTGCAAGAGTCAGTCCACATGTGAGTTTCTATTTTGCATTTGGTTACAGGAAAAGAATGAAATAGTCTGGTCAGTCAAAGATGAAACAGATCACAAGAAAAAGATTTCAGAATTTGAGGCACTATGAGGTACCAGCCTGAGATTAAGTATAGGATTCAACATGTACATTTTGGTAAGAAAAATGTAATTCTTATTTATATTCTAAAAAGGACTTTGTGGGTATTCATTGTTTTCATGCAGTCCAGTACTGGTTCTTTTCATAAGGGAATGCATTATGACTTTTAAAATTGAATTCAGCTATTAAATTATATTCACTCTTAATCATATTTCATAACAGAACAGTGATGCTACAGAAGTATTTACAACACTTCTCCAGACACTTACATTAGTTCATTTAAAAACAGTAAGACTGTGTGCACATGTACATTCCGAATAAGTAAAATTACAACACGGATAAAAAAATAGAACTAATGTATTCCAGCTGATACTCACCTACATAACATTTCATTCCAGAAGTCAAAGTAATGAAAGCTTTAATTGTGCATTCATAATACAAATGCACAAAGTCTAAAATGCTCTAAGATGTCTATTCCCCTCATTTCCCAAAACCACACTACAATCAATAATTGGAGCTAAAAGATCTGCATTAAATAGTACTATAACTGCATAGGTACAGTATTTTATTACAAGCAAAATGCTTACAAGTTTATGTAATTTAATATATTAGATATTAAAAAAGTTCTTAAAGCCAGTGTGCAAATCAAAGCAGTAATGTAATGATTTAATTTAAGCACAACTAAAATGGACTGTGACTTTCACTGCTTGGTTTTGATAATGCCTGGGCACACACCCCACACCATAATCAAATAGATGTATTTTTTATAGGCAAAAAGTTAACTAATGAACAAAGGATTACCTGCATCATCAGGTGTCCATGGATTACGAGCTGGTTTTTCAGAGGTTGGTCCCGAGGTAGTGATCATTCTCACACTAGGACTAGATGATCTACTGCTGTTTCTACTCTCCTGAAATGATAAAAGAAAACAAACTAAAATGACAAGAAAAGTCAAGAGAAGTTTTGCAGGGTTCATTTTAGAAAACAGTATTAAAAAGAAATATAAATGTGAAGAAACCTGAACCTATAATCCTCCCAAATAACCTCCTCCCCAAGCTTTTACCCTGAAAGTTCTCCAGACAAGTTTGATAAACTTTACATGCACTACAGGGGTAATTTCAAATTTCCTTCGTCCAAAGGAATGGATATAATTGGGCTATTCAGCATAATAAAAAGCCGTGCTGAACAATGTGTTCAAGATCTTTATATAAGAAGCATGAAACTATGTCTAGTAGTTTTCATACTACCATTAGTGAAATCCAGCAGCTCCATAACGTAAGGAAGAAATAAAGTTTGTTTCCAATGTTTAATTGATGAATGGAAGGACATTCAACTAAAGGAATGCAGCTTAGTAACTGCACTAGGCTCCAGTGTGTTAATCTACAATTTTCTAACGGTTCCTGTGTTAACTCAGAGATTATGTGACTAATCTTCGCAAAACATGAAAAAAAGCGTTTAATCAAAAAGGATCAATCAATTACAGCAAAGCCATTAGAAAATGAAGACATTATCTTATTCTTTAAAACCAAATTCTGTAGGGAGTTCCTGTATATACAACTTCATTCCTCCAATCCTTTTGTTTACCAAACAGCAAAAATATAATACAATCTTCATTATTCTACTGAGCTTCTTTTCCAGAGTTATCATTTACAATATATATTCTTGTATTTCATATGCCCCCTCACTGACATAAAATTAACACAGTAAAGGACTTAAGACTATAAAGCTCAGCAAGTTTTGCAGGAAAAAAAAATGAAGTAAAAAGAGAAGATGCTATTAAAACACAACTATTTTCAATATGGCTATTTTATCATAAAATGACTAAGCAAATGTCCCTATTTTTCAAAAAAAGCACTCAGATATATACATTACCTGGAAACTGTATTTCTTTATGACTTTGATTTCCAAATATCCCATCTTAATTTAATTTTTAAATGCCAGGATTTCTGTCAGTCAAGCAACAATTCAAAGAGTAACAAGATTCTACACACTGAAATATCCATTATTTCAACTGCATTACGTCTCTCCTGTAGTTGCTTCAGTTTAAGAGGCTAGGAAAACACACTATTAAACTGCATGCATTGAGACCTGTAACGGTAAATGCCCATGCTATCTAAAACAAAACATCTTTAAAAGAACAACAATTCAAGTCTGCTAGATAAAACAGGGAAGTCAGAAACATGGCTCAGTTACTACCTTTCAGAGCTTTACAAACTCTTACAAGCCTTATTTTGCAGCAGTTAACAGCATTCCTGTGTAAATGCTGAACATTTCAGTGTTACTTGCTTATGCAATGGAAAATGTTTGCAGAGAAAGTAGGCAGCTTTAGTACAAACAGTTAGTAATTAAAAAATGGAATTATTTTATATTTCCTTATGCATTTCTTTAAGCTACCTAATTTTCTGAAATTATTTCAGTCTTCAGATGTTGAGGAAAACTCAACGTATGTGAGTGCGTTCTGCCTTAACAAGGGAAGTATTTTCATAAATAGAGAGTAAGTAACATGAAACTCTGCAAGAACAAAGGAATTGCCAAACTGGGACCAAAATTTATCCATTAGCCTGGTATTCCTTCTTTGACAGAGCCACTGGAAGCAGCATGAACGGGAGGTAGTTTCATTTTTATGAACCATTTAACGTTTTATGTTAGTAGCTGGGAACAGCGCAATAAACTATTGCAGAAATAATACTACGGGATGATATTAACTATCAGGGTAACGGCATCAGGTATTTTGAAAAAGCTTTTTTGTTGGAGTCTTTGTTGATATGAAGGAAGGTTTAAGTTGCCTAGCTTACTCCTTATTTACTGTCAGCGTCCTCAGACACGAACAATAAACAGACTCCGCTGATGTGAAAGGTCAGATGACTGAGGAAATGTTTTTAATGGTATGTAAGTTCTTTAAGCAAAAAGAGATTTGCTGAGTATCTACAGCCGACAGCAAAGGGCACCCGAGAAGTACTCTAGTTACAGTAACCTCGCAAATGTACTGTACTAGATTGCTTGCTGCACCGGATTGTTTTGATCCGTCAATGGAAAAGGAAAAAAAATTCTGTGGTAACATTATTTAGACAAAATTACAAGAGACAGAAATGAAGGAGCTGTATTGGAAGCGTATCTAAAAAGCATTGCAAAGCCCAAAGAAAGCGCCCACAACTGAACACCCGTTAGATTACAGTGTCTGAGCGCGTGTTGAGTGAGATGCTTTAGGCCTCCTGGATGCCAGCCCCTGTGACAGGTATGCCAGTGACTGTCTTTAGCAATCAGTTTTTGCTGCCCTTTCACAGGTATCCTTTCATCCTTGCTTCCTCCAGGCATCTCAGCATGCTCAACAGACTGGTTATCAGGTTACTCTCAAATCATCTTTTCCAGGTGGCCAAACCCACTTGGCATTGTCAGCTTCTCAGCTTCCATTTCTCAAAGACTTGCAGTCTCGAAAATCTGGTGTGCCCAGAAGAATAATCCCCCCCTCAAGTTTAATTTAAATGGGCAACACAATTTAAAGCAATCATTGTTACTAGCCCTATCTCCTCATCTGTGGATTTTATCTCCCTGTGAAAGGAGAGGAAAAATGTGTATCTGTGACCAATTTCACAATCCCATGGACAGAATGATTCATCTGTATAATAGCAGATCCCAGAAATTATCACACTTAGCTTGCATGCATGTGGGCACCTACATTCTGACCTTCTTTTTCAACTGTTCAATACAGTACATTGTTTTCTTTAATACATTACTTTTTTTTCCTACTTCAAAGTAAACTGTATGAGTTATCAAGGCCCAGAAACAGTTGTAAAACAACAAAAAACTTTAAAAGAGGTAGTTTTGATATTACGATGGCACTGTGAAGGATGATGTATCAACATGACCCAATAAAAGATACACCTGATCACAACCTGCAGTTCTTGAGTGGTTATGCCAAATATGTTTCTCAGTCTATCTGTATCAAATACCAAATTTTGCAAAAATTCTCTCCAGTGTAAATAGGTTTGCTGTGTTCCTTCAAGCCCCTGAAACTTTTTGGGGGCCTGCAATTCAGAGCCTGCACATCTGTTTCTGTGCTACAAATGTGTTTAGGCAAAAGCAGCAGTGCTGGACAGATGGCACAATACAATGTTTTAAAGTGCATGTACCGGGAAATGGAAGGGCAGGAGAATCAATTCAGAGCAAAAAAAAAATTATGTGGAAAAATGAATAGAGCATGACAGTATATGGATGGAAACAAATGGAAATGTAGCATTTGACTGTACAGAGAGGGTCGCAACAGTGCTGCTCATGCCACTCGGAGTAAGGTCCTGTCTAAGGTGACCAAGCACTAAAGAAATTTGTGAAAAACAGGACTTAAAACATGTTATCAACACTTCAAACCTCCAACGACTGATCCAATGACTGAAAACCTTTGGTATATTTTCCTATCTAGACTTCTGATGTAAAAGGGTCAGGTGAGTAGTAAAATCATCTGCAAAACACTATTACTGCCTGCTCTTGATAACATCAGTAGAAGCAATACTGGAAAACGCCTTAGGTTTCTCAAAACAACAAAAATAATTGTCATAAACCATACAGATCACACAAGAAATTTTTTGAAGAGTACACAGAAAGAGTAACCGTAAAACATACAAGAGGGTGAAAATTGAAACAGACCAGAAGCTAAGCAGGGACGCATGAGTCTTGGTCTACCCTTTAAGGTAAACATCCCAAACTTTGGTATATTTGTCATTATCAAGTCCAGTGTTTTCCCCCACCTTAACAAAAATTCCATTCTGAATTGGAAAAACCTTCTTGGTTAGAAAAATACAATTATAACAGAAACATTTTCTATTGACACAGCAGCTATTTTCAGTGAAAACACTTTTAAGAAAAAAATTTCTGATCAGCTTTAGTGTGCAAGTCAAATAGCCAAAAAAAAATGAAAGTGGCACAGCAGCAATCCTTCAATTTTGAGTGGGACAGGGGCTTAGAAAGGCTGGCTGGGGGAGCGGAGGCACGCAGTGCCATGGTGGCTCGGTGAGGAAGGCTGTGCCGCTGGGTGGGTGTAAGAGAGAATGGAATGTGGGGAAGAAGGATGTTTGCAATGAGGAGAGGGAGGGGGAAGGGGATTTTCACAGTAGAAAGGATAACCTATATATGGTATGGTGCATATAGGGAGATAGGATAAACTGACCAAAACTACACTAGTCACGGATGTTTTTTCTGCTTTGGTTAGCAGATTGCTTATACGGATAGCACTTCAAGATTTTTAATTAAAAAATCAAGACCGTGACATCCAGAGCTATA
Organism: Phaethon lepturus; assembly: GCF_000687285.1. Taxonomy (NCBI): domain Eukaryota; kingdom Metazoa; phylum Chordata; class Aves; order Phaethontiformes; family Phaethontidae; genus Phaethon; species Phaethon lepturus. The sequence continues at coordinate 35,467 of NW_010562444.1, read as the reverse complement.
GAAACCCATAAAGAGTAATTTTAAGTAGTTTGCCATCATTACATTGTGCTGGCTTTCTTCATTAGTTTCAAAATTCTTCTTTACTGTATGTCAAAAGTTAGCATTAGTTTCAGCAAACTTTTCTATCCCTTCTCACAGCAAAAAGGGGACAAAAATTCATTATTCATTTATATGGACAGTGCAAAAATTTCTTCCAAAATGCTTTTTTCATACCTGGTAAAATATTATGTTTTCCAGGTTTTATTGTAACCTTTCCAAAAACTGCAAGATAGAGGCAGGTAACTGTAATTCTTCCATTTAGTTTTCCAATAAATACACTATCAGAAGCAAGAAAGTCAAATGCGATTCTGGTCCTTCTATAAACTCTCATCTGAAATTGGTGAGGTAAACAAAGAAAACCTTTTCTGTAGGTAAGCTATTCTGCACCCCCCTGGTCACAAGGCCAATTTAGCTAGAACATCCATACAAGCAATATGACAGCTTTCAAAGCAAGGTTTTATAATAGTTATTAAGATATGAAATGAATGCTGAAATTCTATGTTTTCAAATATTATCCATTCATTAAAATGAACAGAATGAAAAATTTAAAATAAAAAAGCTATAATTAAATATATTCATACATCAATCAGTGCAATTTGGTATAACTGATGTACCGTCACTTCCCCCTCCACCCCCAAGTCTTGCATAATTTTAATTCTTCAATTAATTGAATAGGCTAATCTATTTCTTTACTAAATTTTGCAGATTCATTCTTTTCTAACAAACCTGCCTTCTCTGAAGATACTAAAACGTATTTAAGAGTCATCCTATTTACTCTGTACATCTATCAGAAATTAATTCTGATAGGGGGATTAATATTAATTAATTATATTATATTAATATTAAATTAATATCGGGGGATTGATGAGGTTTCTGCAGCTTATCAACTCCACGGAGCTCAAGAAGGATCAAATGTTGATCTCCCTGATAACTACACACCCCCAAAATTGCCACATATTGCATATTATTGCAGTAGGTTGTTTAATAGGGCAACCTGATTAACCTGATGAATATGCTAAGCTCCATTTTCCCACATCCAAAGAGCAGGGATCTCAAACTTGCCAATTCACACTAACGACTGAGTAGCCTCTGTGAATTACTGAAACAGACAATGAAGCAATTAAAAACACGAAATAAACACATCTGAATGAAGCATTAGCTGTACTTTTCTCATTTAAGATGTTCTTAGTTTAATTTCAATTTTATGTAACATACCACTCTGTCTGTTACTATGGCACTTATGATATCAGATAAAAAGCTATGTTAGTATAAAATAACTTACTGAGATAGTATTTTTTTAATTATACAAAACTTTGTGATAGCACCCTTCTGTAACACTTTCACAAGAAATGGAGAGCTACTGCTTTAAGTTACTATTCAGGATTCAGAGATTGATAATAAATACATTTATAATATTGACACACATGCTTTTTATTTTTATGCAAAAAGTGAGTCTGACATATGTATAATTGCTTCAGACAATCGTAAGTAGTAATTACAATTGTTTTCTACATAGAGAGGTGAAAAGGCTTTCCTGCATAACATCTGCTCTCAGCCAAATTAAATGGTACACAAAAACTTATGTGTAAGTAAAAGTGATAAATGCTGCACGAGCTATACAGAAAACACTTCTCATCTACAGCTCATTCATAGACTACCTACCCTCATGGAATGTAATTTAAAAGCAATACAAGTGCCACTACAGTCTGCCAAGCTTCCACATCATTTCTACGAAAGCATCAAAGGTGAAGTTTTCCAGACCAAGTTTCCCTGTACAGATTTGGTGTTGACTTTACTGAAAGATAAAGAAGAGAAAGATGTTACCTGACTGGACTCTGTTCCAGCAACACTAAGATCTTGAATGGATCTGCGCCTCTGCTGTCCGTTTCCTGCTGGGAAAAAAACAAAACAAAAACAAACCAGTGAAATCTATTCAGAACAAAATAAGAAGGGTGCGACTGTTACAGAGGAGCTTGGAATTTGTACAAATCCACAGAGAGAAAGTGAGAGAGGGGGAGAGAGACAGCTGCAGAATTTTAACTCAAACCATGCTGGCCTGTCAACAAAAAGTATACCCTAATACAATAACCACTCCTACCACATGAATAGCTGCTGCACTCTACTCCACCATCTTCTGTCACATGTATTTGATCAGGCTTCGTACTCGGGGCAGGAGCTGATGACGACATCTATTTCAAGGGCGTTACGTTATGGGGATTTCTAAAAGCTAGACCGCGGAGATAACAGGCTGCCAGCTTTAACCTGTCGCTCTTTGGAGTGCTCAAGGAACACAGCAAGGACTTCTGCCCGCGTGCCGCTCCCCTCACCCAAAGGAAGAGGCGAAAGCGCTTCCTTCTGGTCTTTCTCTCCTTCACATGAACGAAACTATGTCCCATTCTCATGCTCTGAGAAGTGTGAAAAGGGGACTGTTCAGCTAAATCACATCCCACCATCAACCTACTGAGCACAATGCTGTAATCTTTTCCTCTTCTCCTTCCACCTGTTAGCAATTATCCACCAGTGACAGCTACATAAAGCAGTTTAAATTTTAACACTGACACGCAATCAAAAGCACTTCCAGGAAACAAAGTCTCCTTAAAAATAAAAGGAGATTATGCAACGAAATCTCCCTGGCTGCTTTGATTTTTATTACGGTGATTGTTTATATTGTCTCTTGAGAGCAGGTCAGCTGTCCAAAAGGAAACGCCGAAATGTCCCGAGTAACAGCTGACAATGCTCAAAATTCTTGGTCTTAGCTCTGCGTTACGTAACTTTTCTACTCGAGGGGAGCATCCGAAACATCCACTACAGCCGTGGCAGCCCCTTGCCCAGCGACCCTGCACGCAACAGCCGACCCGGCTCACTCGGAGCCCTGTAACAGGCACTGTATTTTTAACCTTTTAGATACTACTTATTCAACATCATTTCCATGTGACTCCATAGCCTATCTTGACAGGTGTTTTGATTTGCAACAGTTACTACAAAAATGTCAGGCTATTTAATATTAATCAATACATTTAATGGCATCATACTTCAAATTTTTTAAATATAGGTACTATTACATGTAGGAACACGTTACCGCGAAACAGCAGTACAAAATTCTCAGTGTCACTTTACCAATTTGTCACGACATTTTATAGCCTAAGATTTATAGAAAGTACTATGAGAAACAAGCATATCAGAAAATCAAGAAGTATTCTAGATTAGGAATATATTCTTTACTCTGACTACACATGAATCTGAATTACAACTTTTCTGGGGTCTCGGATCTTTTTTCTTCTGAAATTCAGGGAAAGTATATACTTACCTAAGCAACAATAGCTATATTATGTTTAATACTTCCACATTAGAGATCGTGTGAATGACAAATCTATGTCAACATTTCTGAACTTACTCATTTTCTGTGAAATTTTTCAATACCTAATCATTTAACAAACAAAATTATACATTTAACAGAATTTGGCACTGTGGATAATTCATCTGGGTGCACATCTCAATATTCAAGTTACGGGCGATCCACCCATGACCAATACAAAATTATGGGCATGTTTCATTCAACAACACTGTTCTAAAATTAGCTCAGCTGAAATAGGCTTGCAAAAATATCTGAAATTCTCATTTCAGATTAGCAACATTTGTGAATTTAAAGAACCCGGCACATGTGTTGCTGAAATATTAGAACATGGCTGCCAAAACGTTAAAATAATCAGGGTGGGGTGCAAGAAAGAAAAGAAAATGCCTTGGGGGGAGAGAAAGGGGCCAAAACTACTGTGTTGTAATAAATGAACACCTTTAAATGAAATATATTTAAGTTAGTAGCATGAGGGAAGAGCAAGCTCTACTAGGCAATGCCATTTTAATTAGTGTAACTACTGCAGACATCTGGCAAATAGCTTAGACAAAGCAGAAACAGACTACAAATCAACAAATACTTATTGCTCCAGATTCAAGTCAAATTTCAATTGAAAAATATACTATACAACATACAATCTTTATTTGAAATGATCACTGCTACTTCTCTACACTTTCGCAGTTTTGATCTTGTTCTTACCTCTACGTCCATTTAAAACTGATGTATTCTCATTATAAAAACTAAGATTTGTGTGCATTCACAGAAGCTGACATACGGTAGCTTGATGCACTATGTCAGGATTTCAGTGGTTTACAGGATTTTAAGATTAAAAATCAAACATCACAAACATACTTCCTGGCCTCAAAAAAACAATTTCACATATTGTTGTTTATTTCTAAAATGAAATTCAAAAGGTACAGGAAACCTCCACCGTGTGCTGCCTCACATATTCCAGCAAAAACAAATTAATACAGCTTAAGGCTTTTGATCACCCCTCCCAAACATCCAGACCAGCTATGAACTCTTCTCCCTGCCCTTTAGCAGATACTTGCGTCTCCTTTTACACTTTCTTATTTGTGCAGAGTACTCTCTGTTCCTCACACACCTACGAGACCCAAACTGCCCTCCCAGCACAGGATGATCAGTAAGTGTAACAGTGGTAGAAGACATTTTGAAGACGTTAAAACACTGATCTGAATTCCAGAAGAATGAAGTGATCTGGGGAGACAAGGGTGGGGCTTCTGGCTTATATTGGTTTTAAAAGTAGATGGAAAAAATCACAGACCTAAAGCATCTACAATTCCTGCGTACTTTCTAAAGACACTGAACAAAATTTGTCTATCCCGAGTAATCACTTATGCAGTGTCAATGCTATAAAAACATTAACGCTGTGGCACAGTTTCAGATGACAAAATTACAAAGTCAAATGCATGCATGCTATATATGCATGAGATGTGTAACGTTGCCAGTGAAGAAAAGGCTGTACTTGAAGGTATATTTGCTAGATGCTGCTTGACTGGTTTGTACTGAAAAGGTGTTCTGAATATTTTTCTTGATTATTTTACAAACTAGTCTTAGATTTTTTTCTTTTATTTCTTTAAACATACAGCTACTTAAGCCTCTTGTATTTACTAGGGTTTTATTTTTCATATATATGTATAAAATGTTGGTCCGTTATTATCTATACCATTAACTACCTACACTATAAATAAAAAAAAAATATTGCTAATTCACACTTGGCTATCTGGTTGCAGGATACCACCGCTGAAAACTCATTTGCCAAGTTGTTACACCGAAAAGGAATTAGTCAATCCATTTTTTGGTTTCTAAGTTTTGTAAGCTAGTTACAAAAAATAACATCTTAAACGAAAGAAAAATCTATCCGCCCTTATTTAAAGCTAGTCAGAAAGAAGAGCAAATATATACTAAAAACTTCCAAGTTCTGCCAACATTTTACCTTCAACTGATAAAAACTTGTATTTTACGACCTCAGTAGCATAATCAGTTCACGGATGAGAAGCAGCCGAGGCAACACATTACGAAAAACCCCAGCGATAGCAGATGTAGTACTCACACTTCCAAAATAGCCCTGCCCCAAAGCAGCTGACTCATGGTAACATGCCTGCCTGGCGCCTCCCCTCGCTGGGAAGCAGCTGCTTTACCATGTGCTCAGCAGAACCTCGGGCAGCAGCGGCACAGCCGGGGACGGCGGCGGGCCGCACGCCCCCGCGCCGGACGTGCCCAGGGAGGTTCGGAGGAGCCGGGTACGTGGCAGAAGTGCTACGGAACGTAACGGCGTGGGATCGAGATGGAGGTGCCAGTTTGGGGATCCTGGAAGTATAACTAGAAGGGGAAAAGGGTGTTAAAAGGCCAGGACAAAAAGCCTTGTGCTGAGAGAGTAAGGAAAGGGAAGAGGTGAGAAACAGATGATGCTATATTGTCTTTAAAAGACTAACTGAGCAAGGTACTTTTGAATAACTGCTTTAAGTATATAGATAAATATAATTAGTCTACTGGGCAAATGATCACATCCCTGTCACGTAACAATTAATCTCTTTTTTACTGTAATGTTTTTACTGTAATGGGAAAGCTGTTCTGACAACCAGAAAGCTTTTAACATACAGCCCAGACTTACTCGCAGACAATTTACATCTTTTTTCTGTAGTGCCAATACTGCCTTTTAGCTTAAGTAGTTCTCTTTTCCTAGTTTTTAGCTGCAGATTAATCTATAGAAAATAATTATTAATTTCTCAGCTTTCAGTTTGTGGGCTAAAAACCCCCATGCTTTCTTCTTCATACTCTCCATACCGTCCTAGTAGCTCTTCTTGCTGTTCAGAGTGCATGTGTATTTCTTTTATACAGCTGCCCAGAACAGTACATTGAATTCCTGATTAAACTTCAATGAGGGCCTGTAAAATAGCATTAGTGCTTTCTTATCTTTCCTGGAAACACACCTCTGGAAACAAAACTTAAAATTTCACATAGTTTTTCACAACTGCCTCACATTAGTGGCTTATGCTACGTGGCATTAATCTGCCTGTATCTGCTATGGTCCTTTGCAGTCATTTCCACTAATGAGCTCTCACCTTACTAAAAGAAATTGTTGCTAGTGTATGACCTGCAGTGTATGACCCTGGATTTTACCTGTTTTCTATTTTATTTTTTTTTTTACCCCCAGTCACAACATAATTGACCTTATGTGAGAGTCTAATCCTCTTCTTAATTAATAAGCTGCTCCTGATAAAGAATTAACAGTGAATTTCATTATCCCTCATTTAAGACTTAAATACTTTAAAAATAAACTTTGACAAAATGAATCCATATGCTTGCTACAATCCTTTACCTTCTTTCATTTCTATGGGTTGCTATTTCTCGTGTCTATTCCAAATTCACCTTAGAATTCCCATCCTGTCAAATGCAATTAAAACAGTCCAGGTAAAGAATATCTAATTGACTTCCTCTGCCTAAATAAGTAAACCCAATAGATCGGTACAAACTATTTTGGGAAAACCACATGGCATTTTATTTCACTGACTTTTTAAATTATTCTCTAAAGGTTTTAAGGCTTCTTGGAAGTCTCATGCGCTGTTACATGCAGCCTGCACAGACAAGAGGTGCCCAGTTAGCTTCAAGAGCTTATTTACCAGGCTCCCAACACATGCCAATACGGCAAAATGTGACAGACCACTTTCTCTTCCCTTGCTCTCTCAGGATTTCTTTTCTGTCATGGCAGGCCAGGCAATTTGCAAATTGCAGTGCAAAGCCACACTAAGTATACTTTCTTGCTGATTTGTTAGTCCCAATGCCAAATAGGTTTTCTTTCCACGGATAGTGCTACTGTTCTTTGGAATCTACTGTTTGGCATTCTGTATTTTTATATGTAAATGTCAATAAAGTTATTTGAAAGAAACTTCAGTACAAAACTATCTTTTGCATTCAACTTTAAAATACCAAACAATCTCAAGATTTAACAGGCAACTTCCTCAAAGGACACAAAATTAGAGTAGGGGGTCCACAGATTTTAATGGATCTCTAGACTAGCAGTATATACTACTACTTGCATCTCCTGCCTCTGACGAATCATTTCTGGAACTTAGATGCCGCTAATGATATACCTATCGCAGCTTGGGGTTGGTTATACTTATTTGTAGGCTTTGAACAATATGTAATGAAAGAGAGAAATCCACTTTGGATGCAAAAAACAACATGGGAAAGGAAAAAGATATGTTACTAAATATAGACTTGGGATAGATGAGAATTATTCATTATAGTCCCAACTGAAACTACCAGCTATGGTGCCTGATTTTTTAAATCAGGAAATGTAAATATGATCTGGAAGATCCAATCCTTTACTGATAAAAGCAAGTTTGTACTAAAATATCGTGCTCCTCTCTATAGAGACATTATTAAAAAATTATTGGGGTAATTTCTAGTTCTGTCCTAGCGCAACTGGAGCAAGAAGTATTTTTAGCAGTCTGATCATTATTCCAGCATCTTAACCAACTGACCCGTTCACCTGGTCTGCGATACCTGGTATGATGATCTCAGGGACATCCAGAATGTTGCCAAATGAAGCAGTTTTACGATGGCCTCGTTTAGGCTTGGAATAGGCTGAAAAAATACACATATACAATACACATGCAAAACACTAAAATGGCAATAGCAAAATTATTAAATTCCTAATACTGCATTTTTCATAAACCTGGTTAAACTACAGTTCATGCAAAAATGTGTCATGCAGAATAAACTGCATTGCCTTCCACTCATGCTTACACATAGTAAAGCAACTGTTAAAAAGCAAAAAATGCAGAACTAGCCGTCATTACAACACCGTGTAATTAGTTATAGTTAGCAACACAAAAGTCAAACACAGAAAGCAGCATGGCAACAAGGAAGGGAAAACCAAATGTAATTATCCAAACAGAGAACAAATAAAATAATTTCAGATCAACTGTATCTTCAGAACGAATTCTTGATTGCCTGAACTTACATAACATTTTCTCTTTACTGTTGGTTACAAACTATTTTATAAACAAGATTAATAGTTGGGTACTTCTGTTTCTTTAAATCACATCCTCTTAAAGGAACTCTCACCTGTGTCTGAAAAAATGCTTACTCTTACTCTGTTTGACAATCATTCCTGCCTTTGCATTCTTTTGTCCTATTAATGAAGATTTTTTGTTTTGCGAACTGGGTATCACTACCAACCTTTTCACTTCTGAATGATGTTCAAGAAACATTACATACTTTGGAATAAAATCTAATCATACATTTTTATTTTTATTTTACTACTTGTGCAGTTTAAGATAAAGAGTTCCCATTTACAGAAGTCTGCATACATCTCCCAAAGGTATAATACTGCAGCATATCCATCTCAAACGTAATAAGTAATGCTGACGTGCATTATGTGATTTACTCTTACACTTAATCTAGTGATAGATGGAACAAGAAGATTAAATAATTCTTGACCTGATTTACTCTTAACAACAGCCCAATTCTCACCCAGCCACACATTTTTTTTCAGGTTCACAGCGTATTATTTCTGTCACACAGTTAACAAGATTAAAAAACAAAGCCAAACCAATACAGGGCTGTTCCAGCTCTTTTTGAAAAAGTTATGGTCAGATGGATTTGACCTCATTTCTGGTAGTCTACTATTGCCTGAAGTGATTTCTTAAAAAAATAACTAGTATGTTCAATATAAACAAGAAAAAGAAAACCTACACTCGTAACAAAACAACAACAAAAAAACCCTTAGAATATTCTGAAATAATAATTACTGTTCAAAGCAATGTACTTAAGGAAGACAAACCAGGAAAATTAAAAGCTCACACAAAGGAGAGCCAGAGTTATGGCCACTAATGTCAAAAACTTAACATTGACTTTAGAGTGTCAGTGACCAAAGTGAGTCCTGACAGATTTTAAAATAAAACCAGCATGTTGTTATTATCAGGTAAGTACACAGCTGCCTTCTGTGTTAGGAAACCTTTAGAAATACTCAGGGTGAGATGTGCTACACAATCATCCAGTCAAAGACTGACAATACGAAAGACAAATCTTGGAATAAGGCTTTAAAATAAGAATGTAAATGTAAAAAGTGTTTAGGGCAAGATAAATATTATTTCATGAGTATCTTCAGTATTTAGCAAAACAAGATCCTGGAGTAATCATAACACAATGAAGAACAAAAACGAAGTAGTAATGGTGCACAAGAAAGCCATAATATATGCATATTTCCTTATAAATTACACCTAATTTTCAGATTTCTAGAAGAACACTAGGACAGCTAAATAACCGTGGACTAACCAAAGTAATTTTGTCTGATTATTTAAATCTGTGGTTATATACCAGAACAAAAACAAGTCTCACATACGAAACCTAAAAACTGAAGTTGCATAGATTAACAAACATTATCTTTGATGAAGAAAAGAGACAAGAAAATTTTTGCCAAGTATACACGTTTTTATTAATTTGCTCTTCTGTGAAGAATAAAGTTTGCTCTCACCATAAAATTATGTATTTATACTTACACATAAATTCCAATTCACTCAAGGATTCAATGTTTAGACACAACAGTTTATAGCTACCTGAAGCAAACCTGGCAAAACACCTGTAGCTTTTTTTTTTTTTTAACAGAAGATACCAATGCTTTGTTAATCTGATGAATAAATTCTGAGTATGTTTCTCTTTCTGAAATCTGTCAAACTGGATTTTAAAACCTATTTGGGAACGTGCTGAACTTTAAAACGACTTCTCAATTTCAAAGTACTATAGGAGTAACCTTGAAAGAAATGTTATTTTAGAAATAATTATGCTAGCAGAGATGAAGTAACATTATTTCAGATGCAAAGGAGAAAGTTGTGCATTTGGAATAGGACTAATATTTAGAAGGCTCAATGATTTTTTTAAAAAGGTAAAAGTCTAATTCAACAGAAGTAATCTCTTCTGCAACCTTAAAAGTACCCAAGTAAAATACTCAACCTTGTTGAGCATAGAAGCATGAATGAAGCCATCTTCCCCCACAGTTAAAGGGCAATAAAGACTACATGAAAAGTTAATAGTGTTTTCATACAGCTAATTATATTAGCCTTCTGTAAGACTATGCATATTTTACTTCTTCCTTCCTCCTTTCCTTCCTTCCAGTTCCTTACTCTATTCCCCAAACATCCTTTAATGTTACCTGTGATGGAAGCTATTCTTGCTTCTATTTCAGACATGTCAGCACTCATCCTTTTGGCTTCTCCTGAAACAAGGGCTGACTGTGGTCGCGCACGAACATCTGACAAGCTCTCCACACTGCTCCCACGAGATGGAGGTAAACTCAATCGGCCAGGATCACCCTGTTACAACAGTCACATTTTTAAAAAGAAAAAGATTTCTGCAGATGCCCCTCCATGATATGCTCAGTATGTAGGTTAAAATATATCTCTATAATGTGCATTTTAAATGTGACAGGGTTTAAAATTTGTAGTTTAAGAAATGGTAATAGTTTAGCTATTATTGGCATACACGGACCAAATATCTGCAACTTTCAAAAGAATCTAACTTTACACAGATAAAAATTGAGTAGAATTAGCCCAATATTGTCACAAGAGAATCTTTGTATTTTTTCATCCTACTTGAAATTAAACATAGTCTTTTCAAAATTCAAATAAAAGTTTAATCCTTTCATGTCAAACTAATATATTGGTTCTAAATTAAGGCAACAATTTTAAATTTTTTTTTTAACCTAATGAATCCCTTTAAATAAAATGAATTATTTTTTCATTCCATTGGAGATCTTATTAGAGCCTTGCAGTTTACCTTTTTGGAAACATTCAGTATTTTTCCATTCCCTTTCATGTTCTTTTACTGTAACTAACTGGCTCCAGTCTTGTACTATTTTTGAAAGAAGACACTAATGTTTTATAGCAGTTACACTTGTGTCCATCTTTGTCCATGTCATTATTATGGTTCAAAATCGCACGTTTGCTTACCGGCTGCTTGGCTGTATTTTTCATTTGCTGTGCCAATTTTGACTCTAAACGTTTAATAGTGTCATTGGTAGAAGCTCCTTGGAAGTCACTTGGTTCCATGTTAGCATCGCTCTTGTTACTTGTATTTGTAGAAGTAATGTCCATGAATGAACCTGGAGATCAATGACAAGGAAAAATATTTGAGAATTTCCATTACAAATACTAAAGTGCATCTTTTCACCTGAGCATTTTCAGAAACCTAACTTTGCTTTAAAGACTCTTGAAAACTTTTAATGAAAGGCAAGCTGCAAGATTGCAACAGATCCATGAATGTAAAAAGTAAAAGGAAGGAAAAAAGACAGAATACACGACTAAGTACTAAGATGATATTCTGAAGTCAATCTTTAGCTTGCTCTGAATTTGTTGGCGTAGACTTATATTATAATTTACAGGTCACTAAGTTGCAAAGTAGCCAAGGAAGCATTATCCAAAATAACAGCAATCTGTTTGGAGATAGAAAACAAACCAGCCAAGCAGTGGAAGGTGAAGACACCCAAGATTAAAAACAACTGAAGTGGGAAAACTGTACTCAAAAAAATGAGAAGACCAAACAATCTTTATTTTCTATTATTAAAAGGATTTATCTGAGGGCAAGACCACCTGAAAGCCTAGCCCCCATTTTGTTCCACTTACCTTTCTAGTGATTTACTTCCACTAAATTTAAATTACTGTATTTACTGCATTGTAACAAAAAACAACTGCAAGTTTAAATTGTGGAGATCATAACTGAGAGCAGGTGCACATTTCAAGAGCAGCCAAAAATTTAAAAATGCCAACTCCTAAATATTACATATGAGTGAAAGAGTGTCAATTGCTAGCAACCTTCCTGGGAGAAAAAGGAGGAGACCCTAAACTTGGACATTTTAAGATAGCTTTTATTATATGCTTGTTCTCCGTTAAAAGGTACGCTGCAGCAAAACCATTTGGCTGAGAACACTAAATGTGATGTGGTATGAGGTCTTACCAAAAAACTAGATTCCTGCCAAGATTTTGGAAAGGATGCCTTTCCCAATTTGAGTTCAAAAGTCACTATGAGAATGTGCTTTATAATCCATCTGCATCATTTCATGTTGCTGTTCTTTTCTCTTACTTATACAAGTGTACCTGTACTAGTGGCAGAGTTGCTTTGGCCTTCATCTGAATACTGGCAAGGATACTGCAGAGGTTCATCAGCTCCTGGAAAGTACTGTGAAAAAGCAGCAATGATTTGATTAAAAAAAGTAATTAACAATTGTTTTAAAATTATTTAACTAGTACCTCATAAAATAGATATAAATTATATATTACATTTATAATAATTTATGTAGAAGTAAATGCAGTTTTACTTTAGTAATATATTAAAATACATATATGACTATTTTTATTAATTTCCCCAAATTTGTTATGAGTTATTATACCTCTCCCATGAGGAGAGGAATCATTTTCCTTTTCTACTGTAATAATTTGATAGTTTTTATCAAAAAGAGGGAGGGGAGAGAAAATATGCAAGCCCACCTTTAGAGTGTGATAAAAGGCATACCTTCTGTAATGCAGTTTCCCAATGTAATAGGTTAAGAAATGATTATGATACTAAAATAGATTTTTATACCCGCATCAAGTGTGTCATTATTTTAACAATTTCCTCCATGGAGGGTCGTTGCGAGGGATCCTTGGACCAACAACGGGTCATTAAACTCTCGATTGGTTTAGGTAAGTTTTTGATCAGTGGTGGCCGAGTACCTGTAATTGAAATTAGAAAAAACCCCTTAATTTGTTAAGCAGACTAAGTCAACTGACAGCGACTGATCTCTCTCCAGTATTTTGCTAAATAAATACAGGAAAACGTATAGTTAATTCTAGTCTGAAAGAACTGGCCTGTACTTAATTTTTTCTCTTACAAACAAAAAACTGACAGAAAAGTTCCTTTGCACTACATACAAGTTACAAGTACATACAAACAAGTAGAAAGAAAATGAAACTCTTTCTTCAGTAGTGGTTTGAATAAATTCACAACATACTGCAATGGCTAATGAGTATGTTACCACTTTCTGAAGAATAAAGCTCTAGTCCAAACTAGGAAGGCAAGTAGTAAGAGTCTTTGATTCCTAATCTTGTACTTGAAAGGAAAAAAAAAAAGAAAAAAAAAGAAAAAAAAAAGTCATTTTGAGGGCTGATTTTGCTCTTAAGGATTTCCTGAAAAATTATTAAGCACTGGAAGTATCAATTTCAAGTGACTTTTTTATGGTTTATAAACATTTTTATTTATGTATTTTACTTCAACTGTTATATCACTACTCAGCTCTTTCTGGTTCAAGTTTCTACTCTATTTACTATTTCAACAATGATTACAATTAATGAACATTCAGTTGTGTTTAATACAGGAGATGTAGTGACGTTTTGCAAAGAAAACAGCAAGTATTTAAAAATGTATTAACTATAACAAGTAATACATGAAGTAAGAGTGCCACAGTGGTTTCAAGTAAGATGAAGCACACTAACACTTCCTTCCTAAAAAGGAAAGGGGGTGGAGGGGAAAGAAAAAGAAAAAAAAGAGAAGTTTTTAAAGCAAAAGTAGTGACAGATAGAGAATTTGTCTTCCTCTAAAGAATACTTCCGCACCTTACTGAAGCGTTCTGGTTTATGGCTATTACATTTATGCTTACTTTTACAGTTAATGCTTTTATGCAAGGCACTCATCACTCGCAATCTCAATGACTTGTGTCCTTGAAAAACTGAAATGGAGAATCAATTTCTTCATTAAAAAACGCTATCTGCAAACATTCTTCTTTGTGCATTATTATGACTATAATGCTCATCCATCCTATCACTGTCTGCCCCTTTCTCTTCTTCATCAAACAGGATGCCTGTGCTCACCTTAAGCTTCTATCTTTTAGTACTGAAGCAATGACACTCAGGCAGAGTATCGGCCTTCATTGTTTGTTTGTTAATTACATCTTCCAAACAAGTTCATGCTTTCTTTGATGTTGTCTTTCACAAATAGCAGAAACTCTTTGCAGACATTCACTGAACTACTTCACTATCATTACTTTATTCTTCTTAAAACTCTGCTTTGCCATGGTACCTAAAAACACACTGTTAAAAAAGTTATACCACTAGCATGAAGATACTACAGTCTGTTATTCTGACCAACATTATACCACTACTTTCTTTTGTCCATTTGAATCCAACCATTGTCTCCTGTTTATATTCTAAGCTCCTGAGAAGCTGTTCTGTATATTACCTAGCACAGTAGAGTCCTGCTGCATGATTGCAAGTACCTAGATGTAAAGATAACACAATTCAAACAGCAGAACAAAAAAACCCCAGATGAAAAACAAAGTAACGCTTTTAATGTCTAATGGTCCTGCAGGAGTTTGACAGTTTCTAGCATTTCTAAAGACGGGTCAAGTCACTTAAATCACACATTTAATGTATACACTTAATAACAACAACAACAAGAATATTAATACAACTTGGCTAATCAAGTTGTCATTCATTCAGACAGGGTTTTTTTTTTGTACCACACAGGTAACTTTTAAAATGGGGTGTCATAACAAGAAGAACACAGTTCTTTTCCCTAGTTTGTTCATATGCTAGTTACATGTAGTGGGAAATGCAAGGACTGTAGCACCCGAGTAACACAAAAAATAGACTGACACAAAAGTGGTATTAAGTCTTTATGCCAAAAATGCATATTTAATGGCGTATAAAATGAAAAAAAAAAAAAAAAACTGATTTAAAACTACACAGTTCAGAGTGTTTAGAAAATTTATAGGTCAGATACAAAACTTCAAATGCAATAAAGTATTTTCAACTCACCATTGTGAACTGCCCACATTATGCGGAAAGCTGGACCACCAATCTCATCAAAAGGTTTCCTACGGGTGATTACCTCCCAGAGAATAATACCCCAACTGAAAACGTCACATTTTTCGCTGTAATTGCTACCTGGAAGAAAGCCACCAATATAATTTGTCTCTCTTCTATATAACACGTTAAAAATAAGTACAGTTTGAGCTGATAAATAGCTCTATATGCTTCCTTTCTCTTCACATTTGTTTTATTGAGAAAAAACAGTTTTCTAAAGCTGGCTGATTCACGCTAACTTAAGTCTGAAATCATTTGACAGTATGACATACTAAGATTTCCCTCTGGAAGTCAATCCTTTTCACTTGGAGTCATCCTGAAATGATAAAATGCGTCAGTTTTCTTATATTATATAAAGTGTAATTTATTAAGTTTCAAAGATCTCTTGCATCTAGGGTTTAACTGACTATGCTTGTTTCCTTTAAATGTTCTTTTTCAACTCACTTCTTCCATGTTAGTCATAATATGCCAGCCAGTTACATCTCTGTCATACCCATTGCTCTTTATTAATTACAGGTCTTCAGCAGAACTAGTAAGTTACCATATGAACAAATAGGCAGATTCCTCAATTCCTCATATTTCCTCCCTGTTTATTATTCTTACTCTTTTTGACATGTCATTAATTAAAGTTCTTTGACCATAAGTTCAATATTTCTGAAACTCCTGTTAAAGGTGTAGAAGACACATAGGTGATATGGAATAATGAATAAAAATGTTCAGAGCCTGCAAAGAAAGAATGTATGCTCTGTAACCATAACTCATGCACATACTAAAAAGAAATGTGAATGGCTAATGACATAATAAATGTGTGAACATAAATAATAGACTCGTCTGTCTTCAAACAAGGATCAAAATTGGCATCGAGTGGCCAAGACATGTTTTTGCTAATACATAATCAGAAAGCATCATTGAAACAAATCATACCATAAGTAGTGGAAATCAAGAAGCCTAGTTTCATGTGGATACCCACTGTGTAACATCCAGTTGCAATAGGCTCCACTGCCTATGAGCCATCTTCCTCAGGATCCATACCTCTGACAAACGGTGCAAGGAAAGCAGCAGGCTCTCAGGCCAGTTAGAATCATAGAACAGTTCTTGCAGACCAGCCAGTTTGCAAGCCAAACAGGACAGATAGGCTGCAGCAAGAATCACAAGTCCTCTCTAAGTGAAGGCACTAATTTGGACTGCTCCCCGCTACTGATTTTACAAAACTCTTCAAGAACTTGGCATCTTCAAAGCTTTATACATCTGTATCAGAGTAGCTGATTGTGGCTAATGAGTTCAAAAGTTACTGAAGGAGAATAAAAGAAGGCGGCTTTATCAGTCAGCTTATTTTCAAAGGTGCTGGGAAAAAGGGTATCCGTTAACAATGGCAGATTGGTAAGGGAAGCAAAAGAGTCTTTCTCATCCTATGCAGCCACAGCACTTCTGTGAAAACACAGCCTATGACATGGAAGCAGTGTTATTCTCCTGTTCGAGCAAGGAAATTCTATTTTGTGACTGAGAAGCCTTGGACTAATTCCGATACTGAGAGTCCAAAAGAAGTGAGTATCCTGTGTTGTTTCTTTATGTAACAGAGGAAGGTAGGATAACAGACACAATCGTTCCTCCATTTATCCAACTCTCCCAAAGCAATTATTTTAAAATAGTTTCTTCTAAAGAGGAGTTCTGAGATTAGAGCATTTGCTCTCTTTCACTTTATCCTGACCTAAATGATACTATTTTCATTTAGATTGATTGATATATACACGGTTGTAGGCGCCCTAATGGTTAATGAGGGAGTGAAATCTTAACATTAGGGCAAGTACTTAAATGAGCACTCTGCCATGTACAACAGATACTTCTTGTGCCTTTATTGTTGTTATCTAAAAAAATTAGTACTAGAACAGTACTAAAATAACATTAGCGTTTATTCCACTGTTGAATTCTGATGCAGTAACATAAGCAAACAAATTTTTAACAATTTTGACATTTGACATGATAATTTTAGTAGTTTAATGACTGTTTCAAGAGTAGTTTAACATGCTGCATCATAGAAGCTACTAGATTCCTTTCTTTCCTGGGTACTTGTGTAAATGCTTTCAGATAAAAGTACATAAAACCAACTGTAAACTGAAGGCTTTTGCTGCTGTCCAACAATAAATCTGCAGTACAAGATTTCTTTGTTCTGCCTTGCTGAATTCATACACCAGAGGGATTAGGATATGCGCTGTAAATCCCTACTACAGTATACTTATTTCAAAAATCTGGTTTCAATTAAGATTTTTCACTCCAAAAAAATCTAGCTTTAACATGGCTTGTCCAGCTGATTATTTCTAAAACAAGTTTATAAAATTTCATTTAATAGCAAACAGAAAAGAAACATTCCTAGGTAGACTTAAAGAAATACAGTAGGTACCTCAATATAAAGTGATATAATGGAAAATTTTTAGGCACCAGAATGAAACACATCACCCTTGGGTGGGTTCTCTATGCAATCATGTGGGAGAAAAAGGTACCTTCAAAACAAAAGCTCCAAAGGTAGCGTTTGGGAGGAAACACCTCCTAAAAATGTATAATGGACATATATATAATACTTTCCTGCTCCTCTCTGGAATAAGGACAGTAAAAGAAAAGAGGTCACTTGGACCCAGAATCTGTGAAACCACTGCAGCAGCTAGGCACTTGCCAAGTATATCAAAACCGGGACACCTGCTTCCTAAAGCAGGAAGATGTCTTCTCCAGACCACTCTGCTCATCGCAATGATAATTTAAGGTACTGACTGGCTTAAAAGGTGTTTAATCTATAATCTAATATTGATGGGATTAATTCTCTGATTATCATGCAGCAATTATACCTATCTAATTATCAAGTGTCATCAGTCTTCCCCAGCTACACTCCAAGAAATAGCCTGTTTTCCTACTTAACTGAGTTAACTGTTAATAACAAGTTCTTCGGTATTTAGGAAAGAGGAAGTACATAAAATCTCTAGATTACACAAAAAGCAGATGAAGATGGAGTTACACGAAAGTGGGGGACTGAAAATGAAGGCAATTATGTTCAATTCAGAGACACTAACAGGGAAATTCTAAAGATAAAAGCTGATCAGAATAGAGAGTGAAAGTAATGACAGTGTATTTAAATGTCAGAGGAGTTTGAAAGTACTTAAGAATCTCGGAAACAGCACAATCCTGGGGAAACAGTCCTCTGGCTGTGTTTTGCTTATAAAAGAAGAAACAGCGTCTAAAGGTACTCCTTATGTACATCTCCACAATGACACAAATAAAGGTTCCACTCTTCAAGTAATTAGCTGTCTAATACTAACATGATAGAGTCAGTTCAGTGCTGCTCTTTGAAACGCTGCATAATTATTTGGCAATATGCAATCATACAGATTTTTAAACAAATGTTAGAATTCTGCCAAGACTCTTTCAGTTGTTACGTCAAACTTGAATATATATTGATTGAAATAAAGTAAGGCTACATGATGCTCTTATTTGCTACATCAACTCCATTCACTCTTGCGTCCCTAGAAAGAACACATAATATTGACACCGTAGATTATTGTTACCTTCAAAAACTTCAGGGGCCATCCAAGCAGCACTTCCCTTATTGTTGGTCATGTGTGTTTGAATATCACAGGCTGTACCAAAATCACAGATTTTTAGAACTGTCCCCCCAGCTACCAAGAGCAAACTGTCAAAGAAAAAAAATAATTGAAATTGTAGGATGAAATAGTCTGTTAATAAACCATGTTTTTTTTTTACCCCAACAACTATCATTCTAATATAGTTGAGTATCTAAGGCTTCGCTTCTCAGTGCCTTAGGTTTTATAATTTGAGAAAAAAGTAAAATCACCTATGCCTAATAAACATATGAAATATTTTAAATAATCAAATATATATTGTGATTTATTAATATTTCTACATGCTAGGTTTTAAATAAATAACTTTAGCCATAGTAAATCACTAAGCATTTTGTCTATATAGACAAAATCAGTCTTTCAGGTGCCAGAGGCTGAAAAACAAGAAGTGCTGTAATAATTTTACCAAAAGAAGAACGATCAAGACTCCCATTAATGTCAGTCAACTCAGCTATTTATTTAAACGAAAGCACTCAAAGTTACATGTTAACAGCTCTCTAAATCAAAACTGAGGATACCAGAAAGAATTCAAGATTTAAAGTGTGGCTTCACGTTGTAATTTTATCTGGTAGTAACTGCAGGCTACCACCAAAAGGAGGATGATCCTGCTGATCCCCAAATCTGTGTTTCCACCTAATCTGCGGAGTCATATCTGAAGCTGTAAAATGAGTCAGATCAACAAACTGACTGAGCAGAAAACTATTCATTTTTGTTTCAGTGGAAAGTGATGGGTGATTCTGGCAGGGGTAGTGGAACAGGCAGAAGAGGAGGGCAGAGGAGGATGGCCATGTCAGGAAAGAGCTCTAACATATCAGATTAAATATGATGTTAAAACCAAGCAACTAAACAACACCCCCAGCCTAACATCCTCTTACTGAACACCACAACCCACTGTAAAATTGGGGCATTTTAAATGCCTCTGACAAGAAGCCCAATCCCTATCAAAATCCTCTTCCATGATGCAGGGCAAAGGCAGGATATTTTTCCAGTTTAACAGAAAGTAACTAAGTACACTTCTTTTCCGGTACCATGCACCATCCTTCTGTAAGTTTCAAATGCACAGCTTTCATTTAGAATATGGTACATCCAATAAAGTTAGTATCAATATAGGTATTTCTTTCAAATGCAATGAAATTACTAGAAATTATCTTAAATTCCAATTGCAAAAATAATATGAAATATGAGCCATAAACCTACTTTGGTGGTTTCAGGTCTCTGTGAATTAGAGCCTTTGGTTTCATGCTGTGGAGATATGCCACTCCTTGGGAACACTGTAAACACCAACTCATGGCATGTGCAGCAGTATAATGAGGCAGAGGTTCAGCACCATGCAGCACTGCAAAACAAAGGCACAAACTAAAAAGAACTTTATTGCATATTACAACAGATACAATGGAGTTAACAACATACCAGTCAGAAAGCTCAATGGCATCTAAGTAATTGTCAATGCCTCATCACTGCAACTGAAAACATCCTTCTGCAGATGGTTAAACTAATGGAAATGTCAAAATGTTTTCCATTCTTTAGTATGTTTTTCATAATTGTTCATGTTAAAATTCAATACGAAAGGTGTTGCTTGTTCTCAGCTATCCCTGGTAAAGTCTATGTTAAACAAATGCTCAGGGCATTTACAAGTTAAGGAAGAATCTTTTCAGATGTTCCACTGGAAAACCTTTAATGCCTTGTATAAAATATAACAAACTGATATCAAGAAACAAACCAATGGACTGAAAAGTGTTTCTTAAAGGTACACTCCTTTCTCCTTAAAATTATTTTTAAGAATTTCAAATAACCACAGAACGGCTGGGGTTAGAAGGGACCTCTGGAGGTCCAGCAAGCAAGGTCAAGCAGGCCACCTACAGCGGGTTGCCCAGAACTGCGTCCAGGTGGCTTCTGAGTATCTCCAAGAATGGAGACGTATGTATGAAACAGCTTTGCAGTTTAGATCATGTTTTCCCTAACACTAGCACTTGAGCTCCAGGAAGACACTATGTTGAAATGATACTCACCATTGTACAGGGAACCTCCTTCAGCATACTCCATAACAAGACACACCTTTGGGGGCAGAGGGGACAAAGAAAAAAGGGATCTTTTAAACAAAGGGGTGGAAAACAGCCTTTGTAAACTGAAAGTTCTTTGAGAGGAACTGCAAAGTCTTCCATACCTAAGCTAACGGAAAATTTATTTATGAGGTAAACAGTCAGTTTGAATAGCACATATTTACATATAAGAAACAGAAATTAGTTTTATGCTTAGTTCCCACTCTAAGTTACGAAAGAAAAGAATGACCTCCCCCCCCAGTCTTGAAAAGCAAATGCTGTCTTCAAACAGCAATTCATTTGCCTTTCCTTTTTTTTTCTAGTGACTTACAAAAGAATTTCACTAGTACTAAGGAAAAAGGGATGAAACGTTATTTTAACCAATTAAATAGCCCATACTAGAATTTAGCTAAGGATACATCTGTCCTGTCACAGTACTTGCTTTTTGGCTTTGAGAATTTGTGGGACTGTTTGCAGCTGTGGCAGAAAGCAAGCAAATCCTGAAAACTGCATATATGAGAATAGGAACTGATTTACAAGCTATGAATCACGTGTTGCTAACATATTTTCTTTTCATATTGCTGATCTACAATTAATAGGACTGCAGATATGAATGGCATTACATACGCAATACACCAGATGCCATTCTGACAAACTGACGTATAATCGGTGTTTAGAAATAGCTTTGGGGTTTTCTTGAAATAATTTCTTTCTCATAGCCAGGGAAAGAAGAAACAAAAACTTGAAAATATCAACCAGCCTACATATGTTTATATTTCCTTATTATGGCTAACTACATGTATAAAAAAAGTATATATAAAAATATACATTTTTCTATATAAAATAGATATTTTGTACATTGATGCTTGCAATATGTTTAGTTAGTCACCTTTTGTCATACTGACAAAGCTATAACTTACTGGGTTTAGACAGGCTCCATATAACTTGACAATATTGGGATGGTTTACTCGTGACAGCTGTCGAAGCTGCAAAACAAATGACACTATTTCAAACCATAGGGGAAAAAAAGGCTAATGCTTTATGTTCACATATATCATTTATACACCACAACAGCAATTACAGTTTTATATGTCTGCGTAACCTTAGATGGTAATTTTAGGAATTACAAGACTGATGTTCCTGTTTGCATTTTAATTTATGTAATTAGGTTTTGTTTAACTAGAACTGTATCTTAAATTTAATTTCTTTAAAATTTCTTTTAAGAAAGTATTTTTTTCGTGGGGAAGTAAAATCACTCAAGTCACAAGCAGTGTGCAACTATGACCTCTATAGGTTCAGTGCTCTTCCTGGAGCCTCCAATTTTGGAATCCCCATTGTCTGATCACATAAACTTGGCTTTATTCACAATATACAAAATTACTGTTCTGAAAAAAAACAAACCAGAACAAAAAACCACAAACCAACCCACAAGCCTACAAAATAAGCCAGCCAGTTTAATATTAATGTGACATAGTTCCAAGAACCTACGTCTGCTTGTGCTAATTGACGATCAGACTACTTTGCACTGAATTTTCCTTTAACAGTAGGTAGAAGAGGAGAAGGGAAAAGGATTTTTTTTTTTCCCCCTTGACACAGGTTTCTGGGGCAGCTTATGCTGTTCATTGTCTAGGGAGCTAATGTTATTTTTTCTGTCCAATTCAGAAGTTCTAAAAATCCAGAATGGAGTATTATAACTGATGCTTGCACTGTATAGGGTTTCCCGAATCCTACTAATTACTGAAATATTTCTGTGATTATCTTCTCAGGTCTCTTTTGAACACAAAAATGCTGAGAGACTGATCAGATCTACTCAGTATTAAATTAGACGCAGGTTAATAACATTGAAAACTTTCCACAGTAATGAATAACACATAAATATTTACACAGAGAGCCCTATTACAAATAGGCTTCTTTTAACCCTTCAGCATTACATTTTTAGTTCCAAAATTAAGAGATTTTCAACACGTTTTGTATACCTTGAACTTCCTGGATTCTTACTGACTGAATACTAAGCAGCATGTCACAATATATCCCATTTAAATGACATGGCTAACTTTTGATTCTAGAAGAAGTTGTATCTTGGGAAGTTTATCAGTATATCTGAAGTACTCAAGATCTTTCTGAAGAAATAGACATTGAATTTCCCTTAAATGAGTTACAGGTATTAATAAACTTATATGTATGAAAAGAAATAATGAAATTATTAGAACTGCTGAAAAAAACCTAAGAAACAGTTTCAAGTATGGACCCAACCGTTTGAAGAACCTACACTGTAGCCCCTGGCAGTGTTAATGTGCTCTGGGATTTTGGTGGGTATCTCAGCTGGACCCTGACTCCACGCTGGGACGGAATCCAGGAGCTGGTGTTTCCCCGACCTGTGTGCCCTCCTCCCTCCCTCCCTGCCCTCCAGTTTTTATGGGAAGCAAACTAAAGGAGCTGCAATGTGCTCTGACAGGTGTCCTGATCTGCATTACGGGGGGTCCAGGCCTGTGCTGGGTACCACAGGCTACATCTACCTTGGTAATCCAGACATAGGTTTTAGTACACCACAGGCACCCATGAATTTAAGACAACAAGCTCTACCAATCCCCACGTTTTCCAGCAAACTTACTGTACCTCTACAATGAAGGCTTTCCTTTCAGATTCACTTTCTATTTGTTTAATGGCCACATCTTTAGCTCTCCATTTTGCCTTGCAGACCACACCAAAGGCTCCTCTTCCAACAACCTAAAACAAGGTAACACGAAACACTTGAAATGGTTTCATTTGCTGTGCAGGACTTCATAACAGAAAAGAAATTTAACTTGGAAAAATGAAGACATAGAATTGAGTTCTGCAGCAGCAATTTAAAATTATGCTGTCAAAGCATAACTGGTGCTTAGCTAAGCTTCCTCCAGAGATCATTTACAGAAGAATTGGAAAACACACATACAAAACCTGTTATTAATCTGCAGCAGGAGTATTTCAGAACAATGTTACCTTAATTATTTCAAACAAGATTTGCTCAGAAGCAAGTTAGGGGAGTGATAGCAAATTTATTTTTATAGTTTTGACCACTGAAATAGTATCCATTTGCCATATTCATTTATGTTTGCTAGTAACAGAAATTCAAACTTCTAAAATCTAAAATGCAAACAATTGCACAGGACTGTGCTGAAGTCTGGATGAGGTGTTCAGTGTGCTCAAAGTTATCCTGTCATTTTTCTCACAGATGCCTCAATCGTACAAGAACGGTAAATTCTCCTGAGAGTCCTCCAAATAAAGCACAGTGTCTGTATAAACTATGCCTTCTCTATTTTTGTTGAAGTCTGCTTTCTAGTTTATTTGGAATTAACACTGCCTAAAAATATACAAAACAAAACAAGAGTCATAACTCTTCACTGTAACTTCACAGAAGCAGTAGTAGCAGCTTCTGCATACTATATTATTCAAGAATCCTTTAACATTTGCTGTGAAGAAGCTCTACCACCACCATTATTTGGAGTAGTTCTTTGAGACCAAGCATGAAAACTAAAGCAAGATAGAGAGGTGTCCTTTTTCTGTGAGGTCACTTTCAGTTTCTGATGAGTTATAAACTACAGTAAATGGAAATATCACTACTTTTAATTGCCTTCTTCAGAGGAAAAAAGGCAACATACAAAAGTTGTATGCAATGTAAAGTTGAAACTAGGGGGTCATCAAAACCCTAGCTGCTACAGGAAAGCACAGACAAGCAAGTTGTGATGCATGTGCCTAAAAGAAAAGTGAAGAAGAGGAGGAAAAGGCAGGCACACAAAGGTACAGAAGAAGCTAAGGGATAAGAGCTCCTCCAACTCCAAAAAATGCAAGGCAGGGCAGATAAGAAGGAGGGGCGGGGGGAGAAATGCACGAGGGGCTCGGTGGGCTGGTCTCGGACTCTCTGTTCGTCCCTAACAGCTTTTCTTCACCGTTGGTTTTAACAGCAGTCTGTGCTCATGTTCTTAGTCCTTGATTTCAAGTAATATCACATGTATCCTGAGGAACAAAGCAGACACTTCCAATGAAATAAATACTTTTCTGGGAGGTGAATGAGAAGAGGAGGGAAAGGAAGGGGAGTAGGGAGAGAGTGGAGAGGATGCATTTACAAACGTTAAGTATCATAGCAGTTTATTACAGCAGAATTTAATTTTATTATCTTCCTTAAATGGGTAAATGCACACAACATGAATTTTATTTTGGATGGAAAACCTCAATTCCCAAAATTACAAAGCTCTTCACTAGAAAGTCATAGTTCTTTATGACTTTATCCAATAAAAAATGGAAAAGATTCTTGGGGGCAGGGGGTGGAAAGGAATATTCAGAATTAAAATATAGAGATGCAACATAATTAAAGGACTTACAAAATGTTCAAACATAACATTGCATCCACATCGTAAAAAACAGTACACTGATTCTTACAGGTTCGCTAATGAATTCACTTCTTAACAGGACAGTTTCTTAAAAGAAAAGGATGAATTGTAGGAGATCAGTGAATATCCACACATTCCCAATGCTGAAGCAATGCAAACTGCCTGCTCCCTGAATGCTTATCCTTTAAGGATTTAATAATTTTACCTTTTTTTTTTTTTTTTTGAGATGCCCCCTAATTTAGTAATTATCCAGAACATAAATTAAGAGTGTTGATCCAGAGAAGGCAACTCGGTAGCCAGGAATGTACAAGCACCACACTGTGCTTGTCACGGCTCCCTGTCAAAGCAGACTATCAGGTATGTAAACGATGCTTGGGTTGGGTTTTCGCTAGTGAAGCTGATTTCCCCTGTGAATGGGGTAGATAAGGTTGCAGGTGCATCGCTCAAGACCTGCTAAACTTTCATGTCTGCAATCAAGGGCCCAATTTGAAGAGAGGGGAAAAATATAAATTAAAAAAATAATCAAGATTTCGCATTAAGAAAGATGAGAAAAGGGGATGTATGCTCAGTATTTTTGTAAGGTTACATACAGATATGAGAGATGGCTGCCTAGCAATAATGATCAATGGCATCTTCCTCTTCTGGTTTCCTTAATACACACAGAGAAGTACTTTTCTCTTTTATATTACAGCACACAACCTTCCAGGATCTCCTGGCTTCTCACCTTCCACAACAGTGGTTCATAGTCTGAGTCTACCATAAGAATCCACAGCAGATCCACAGAACATGCCCCATTCTGCACCGTGTATAAAGGGACCTGTTGATTGTAACCTCCTCCCCCAGCTACAGTATAGGGCCTTGGCTCTTCACATAACACACACCAACTATTTTCTTGCAGTCCACAAATGAGATTGGGAGCACCAAGCCATATGAATGATAGTCAAGCAGCCTACAAAAATAGTACATATAAACAAATTGGAAACAGTGAGTCATCAGAAGGCCTAAAAGTCCCAAATAGTCTTCCTTGGTATTTCCTCTTCTCTCTCAGACCACTTTTTAAATAGAATAGCCCAATTTCTTGAGCTGGCAGGCCTTCTTCTACTGGCATGAAAGAGTTGTCCATTACAATCTCCCTACCCACCTTGCACAGCACATGACCTGAGCTACAGCTTAAAAAAAAAAAAAAACAAAAAACCCTCATCACTCTGTGTGCCCTAAGACTGCATTTCACAGAACAGTTGATTTACTGAGCACATGGAAATCATCCACTGTGCAAGCACATGTAACTCAGCAGCCTGCTCACACCTGAGAAGTACTAAGGACAGACAGCCAACAAGAGAAGGATGCCCCAGAAGAACCTGGGCAGAATGAACTGCACTGGCAGCAGCAATTCAAGGTCTGCTGCTCCCCTACAACCTAGAGGAACCCAAACTGGTCAAGGAACTGGGAAGAACTCTTCCCTCCACTTAGGGAAAATGAGGTGTGCACATAATGATTTCTCCTAGCTCGACCTTAAGGCACAAGGCTAAGCGAGACTCCTTTGAGAAGGCTCCTTTTCTCACGCTCTTTCACGGTTTTTGGCTACAGCTCTGTTACATTTAATCCAGTGACACAGTTAAAAAACAGTTAAAAGACTGAATATAGTTAAAAGATTGGTCTCAGATATAACTGATAAAATTTAATGAAGCAATTTGACTTTTTTTTTTTTTAAACTTAGCCTGAACAGTTTACAACAGTTTGTGATGAATCAGGGTTACTTTTTTTGACTAGTCTTGCTAAAAAGACTTGTTTATGTGCATATGTACAAATATATTATATGTATTCTAGATACAATTTTAGTATTATAAGTAATATATACTAGATATATTGTATTATTAAATATATTTATTTTTCACATGTATATAAAAATAAAATAACATGTTTAAGAAAAAAAAAGAAAACACAAGTATCTCTTGCATTTGATTCCACATGGTCAAATTCAGGCCATAAGCCAATACAATTGCATACTGTTCCCCTTAAGATAAATCCATGACTATTTCTAAGTTTAACACCAAGAATCGGTACATGAACTTCCAGTTCACATAGTAGAGAAAACATTATTTTTCAATTTTGCCATATTTTTAAATAACATTTCTATTCAAGGAAGAAACTAAGATAAACAAGTGTACCACCCAATATGATGTTTTACATTGTGCCATGAACGCCACAGTACTTGTCTCTAGTTGAAAACTGGAGTAAATTCCAGGAATCAGATGCACTTTATGAAGTCCTGCTGATGACTAAAAAAAACCCCAACAAACCACACACACAAAGAAGAAAAAAATCAGTGTCAGGCACTAACAGAAAGAGTTTACCAGGCAATTTAAATCTTAATTACATAATAGAAAACTGAGAGAGACCACCAGATATATAAATTTTATGGTTGGTGAAAGGAGTTTGATAAATGACTATGCAGTCAAGGTTTCATAACAATTTATCAGTGACTTGGTGCCTGCTTAGGCAGAGGGTTGAACTTGAGAAGAGGACATGAATGCACTGAATATTTACCTAGGATACAGGGAAAACAGAGAAGAGCCGATGCTCTGTTAAAGCAGCTCAGCCACTTGGACAGCATATGAAGAGCAACCGTCAGAAGCAATGACGGATCCGATACAAGCTTGAAGTTTACCATATGTGAAAGCCCAGTATGTCATTCTTACTTGATCTGGAAAAAGTATCTTACTCATCGTAAAAACATCCTTTATAATCGACAGAACGGAGCTTGTGGTGGATTCCACTTACATTTAATTTTCTTCCTTTAAGTTGTCACTGAATTTATTCCTGAAAGGAGTAAGTCTTAGAATTTGTCAGAACAGTTCAAATACTATGCAGTTTCCTTCAACACCGTGTGCTGGAACTAAGTAACCTAATAGCACAGGAGGGAGGTGCTGCCTGAACTTTAGTTTCTTCACGCTCATTCCTTCTTGTCCCCTGCTGTTGGTGCCACACCATATGTTTGGTCAGTAGTGCATATTCTGAATTATATGAAGCACAGTTAATGGAATTATTGACACAACAAATCAGTAAACAGCAGTTGATCTGTAGCACTGTGTATGTTTGGAAAATGATCTAAAAATAAACATTCTTTTGGTAAAAGAGTTTGTCTGTCTAAATATCTTCTAGGAGAAAAAAGGAAATATAGGGCAGGTGACACATTTAGAAATAGAACTCCAGGGCTTCTACTTTCCCACAGAATAGAATTAAGTTTGTCAAGTATCACTTGGCTAGTGCATGACACAGACTCATTTTAAATTGGCAGAAATGCTTAAAGAGCTCTAAAGATTGAAAAGTATATAAAAAATTATTCCTCTCCTTATAAAATTCAAACCAGTAAAAAGTTATGTTTTAATGTGTGACAAAGTGACATGGCAGAAGACAGTGCCATTTGCATGTTTTCCAGATAATGTAGTTAGGGTCTTATTTAAAGAATCTGAACCATACAAGAGCCTTGGAACAAACATTACCTCTGCCTCTGTGTACAAATAGCATCAAATGCTGTACATAAACAAAGATACATGACACTGACTTGTAAGTATATAGACTATTACTGACTGGTAAGTATGTAGACTAGAAATCGTGCAGGAAATAGAGACTGGAGATATGTTAAGCCCTTAAGGATGTATTTTGTCCTAAGGGATGTGACCAATAATTTTCCCCCCTCCCACAGTAAAACAAGAAAAATACAACTCTTTATTCAGATGCACCCTACTCCCCCATCAAATGTCAAAATTGGAAGCATTAGTTTCAACTTTGCATTAACTGCAGAAGTTTTCTATTCACTCAAAAGACTAAAGATACAAAGTTGTCTTCTCTGTCCATGAAGTTTTCATGCTAGTTAGCTCTGCACGCTGGATACCTAGCGCTTTTCTTTCTAAAACAACCTTGCTGGATATATAAGATAGCAATAAAATATAAGAGCTCTCGTTAGCAGATGTAGTATTCTTTGGGAGGATTGTCTTCATAATTTGCAGTATCTACATGACATGTTTGTTTATGATTTTGGGAAGCAAGAAAAGCAGTTAAAAAAACCACACAACACAAAACCAACAAAGCTCATGCTTCCAAACAGACAGCATTCTCTGTATTATCTTTAATATCTATGTCCATTTGGTTACTGGTATATTTGCAAATGAAAGGTTTAGGTAAGCTGAACTTTTGGATCCCTCAAGCTTCAGACACAATGCAAGATGGAGGAGGAAAAAAGAAAAAAAAAAAAAAAGATGTTCTACAGTGCTTTGTAAAAACAGAAATGCAATTTTAAATTTAGTTGCTTCTATTCTACCTACCAGAGTTCCCATAAAACATACTAATATTTTCAGTTTTTCATACATCTGCCCATACAACTCATGGAAATCACATAGATAAAAAAATGAAGTGCCAAAAGAAGCCATGAACAACAATTTACAGCCCCTAAAAATATATGCCTACATTTTGTGTCATTCATTCAACCAGTCTCAAATTCCAGCTTTGCTTCCTCTGTGTGTGCTACGCTTTATTAAGCAGGTTGAAGCAAATCGGCCCCATGGCACAAATGACTGTGGCCAATACCCTGGCAACACTTTTAGGAAGGAGTCCAGATCTGCCAATTCTTACAGCTACGTTCTTTGACTGGTTAAGTTTATTTCTATTAGTGCTCAACCCAATTCTAAATGTTGCTTTCCCTTTCTGGGATTCGTACAGCAATGAAAAAACCCCAAACGTCAATCTCCCCCTCCCCCAGCCCCCCATAAGCAATCCCACTAATTTTAAGTAGACCAAGTAATTTAGACTTAGTTTCCAAGTTTCACCTTTAAAGTTATGCAAAACATTGTAAGAAAAAGATTTCTTAATGACGAAAAAAGTTTATTAAAAATCAACTTATATTCTTAACAAATATACATAACCTTGGCTTGTCAGAAACTAATACAGTTGAATATTTAGTGCATCATGTTGTCATGTTGATCATGAGCTGATCAACACTGTACAGCTATTATTTAGTGATTTGACTATCTGCATTTAGCTCTATTTTAAGAAATCATTCTCTTTTCAACTTCTTTAGAACATGTTTATGGAGAATCAAAGTACCATCACATATGTTCCCAAAATTACGTGTGTTTCCAAAAATTCTTCCTTTGCTCTGAACATACAACCAACCCTCTTTGCATTTCCATAGCTAGGTCATTCTAAGAAATGCATGCATCTCAAGCAAAGATAACAGTTTATCAGGTTACACTTTCATTCCAGCTTTTTTACATATTGATGGCCTTTTACACATCTGTCTCAAGAACTGAACTCATTTTAATTACCAGTAATTTTAAAACGTTAACAGAACAGTAGCCTGATGAATCGATTTGTTCTGTCACAGCAGCCCAGACAGGAGATTCTAGTTTTAGATACAAAATGCTGGGTAATGAGGCACTTGGGGTGAAGCAGTCTTGCTGGGCTGGCATACTCTATAATTACTGGTCTTTGAAAAACAAAGAATCATTCTGCAGTCGGTAGAGTACTGCTAGAATCCACTGGGTGGGACAGGTAAGGGACACGTGAAGCTAGTTCTGTTGTTTTAGTTTTTTTCCTAGGGAGAGGCCTCCTGCCCTGCCCCAAGTTCTGATAGCAGTTACACTGTCGCTTGGTTGTGACCTCAGCTTCTGCATTAGACACGGAACTTTACTATTATCTCAGAAATGCGCATCTTGCTTTCATCACTGGAATAGAAGAGCCTGTGAGTTTTCTTCCCCATGCATTCTTTATCAGAATAAAATGTAAGTTTATTTTACAGGACGCAAATCGATTCATTGAATAAATCTGCATGTGTAGAACTAAGTGTAAGGTTTCACATTAACAGTTTAACTAGCTTATTAGCCATTTCCTAACACTTACTGAACACTAGATTTCATCCACATGAAATCAGTGTTATATAACTTCCACTATAAATTCACACTCCAGCTGACACTTCAGCTATTTTCTTATGTATATGAATGAAGAGAATCTTCCACTCAAACTTAAAAATTAAACTAAAACTTAAAATAACTCCACAAAATTAAAATAGTGATTTGAATTAAATCAGAAATGTATTTAGAGCACAATCACAGAAATTCTAGCTTATGTTTTCACCGTGTACTAATTTTTTGCCTTTGCTTCTGGATGCCCAACTTTGCATCTTGAAGGCTTACTTTCTGAAAAAGGCTGAGAAATTGCAGATGTGACTGACTTCCAATGGATTTCTAACTACCACTCTCGGCTCTTGAGAACGAAGCCTTTCATACCCGCATCAGATATCCAAGAATACTGTCGAGATCTCAAGTCACACTTGCGATTCCCATCCAAACGCCTTCCAATTTTGCAAACTTTTAGAATGGGTATTCTACAACTGGACACAATCCCCCTGGACTTAAAAACAATTAAGTTTTATACATGGAGGTATTAAAAATTCCATGCTCAGCAGTAGTTTAGACAAATCCACTTTACCTTGTAGCATAACGAACATAACTTTTTTAAAGTTAGTGAGACACAGTAAATGATTCACTACTGTAAGGGGGAGCAAAAACCAATTGTCATGTTGTATTCCTCATTCTCTTGTCTCCAAATTGTTTTGCTCCGTAACTGCAAGGAACACACGCAGGTCTCAGCGCACTTCTGAGGCAGTTAATGAAATTATTCAACTGTTTCAAAAACACCTAAGCTAGGTGAACATGCCATAAATTGCAGCTCCTTAGTTGTTGGCACTTTAAGTAGGTTTTCTAAAATAAATATCTAGAAAGCTTACCTGTTCATCTTAAAGAAAACATTATCCTAAATCCCCTTAGAATTTACTACTGTTGCCCAAATAGACTGTTGAAAAAAAATTCATTGTATACTACAGCATATCAGCAGAGCGTTAAACAACAGTTTTCAAATAAGTTAGGCTTTCAGACTGTCAAAAACTTGCAACTACACAAATATGGCAATGGTTTTCAACCTGGCTACATCAGACAGTGACTGGGCAGGGCCACAGCATACATGACCAGACATGCATCTTTTGGCTAAGGCGTACACACATCATGTGATGAAGAGGTCTGCCTTTTGGTCATGTATGGGACTGTTATCGAGTTACATGACGGAGGAAGGGCTGTGGGATTTTCAGGAAAGACTGGCAGGGAGCAGGTTGCCAGAACAATTCAAAACCAAAGTCTGTTCATTGCTTAGATGCGAAAGCTTTTCTGGGGAGAGTGCAATATTTAGCCTAGATTTAAAGATGAGATTTTAAAATAGGGCTATTAGGGTTTTTATTATTAACTTGATTTCAGTTATATTAAGTTTTCAGATAAATTATGTGGTTTTATTTATTCAGTTTCTAATGATTTGTCTAATACCTGAAAACTTGAGAGGACATTCTTACAGTCAAAAATGTGCATGGTGAAGAAGGGAACATTTCTGTTGAACCCAAGTTTTACGTTATTTTTCCCCTTCTAGTTTTGAAGATGCTCTCACTGTGTCACATCAATTTTGATTTTACTCCAACTCATTCTATTATCTCTGTATTTACTTCAATCTAAGTACTTTAAATAATGAAAAGGCAGCTTGAAACTAGAGACATGTTTGACCGATGGGAAGTAACACTATAGTACAGTTAGTCATATGTATGGTAGCTAAAACAAAATATGGTGTATTCTTGATATTATCCAGTAGAGTTCAGCCAAACCTAAATGAAAGCACACTTATAGATCTCGCATTTATTAGCAAGGACTCAGGGCCCTGCAAGTATTCCAGAACTTCAATATCTATTAATAAACCAGTGGCAGAGTGGGACTGCTATCTGCTGACAAGACAGCCTTGATAATACAACGGCAAAGCTATGATTATAGAAGCATTCATTTGAGTTCCCACTGTAGATCTGTTGACACTCCATTTTGAAACATCTGAAGTTTACCAAGCGTATTAAAATTTGACCATTTTGAGTCCTTATAGCCATTTAAAAAAATCTCTGAAAACTTCTGAGCCTGCAGTGAGAGCATAGAAAATCCTCAGTAATGATGTATGTTTTGTTACAACTGCAATGTTGACTATTTGCTCTAAAACTGCATCGTGAGTAAGAGGTCAACACCCACAAGCTGCGAAAACCAAGGTCCAAGTATGATCTCCAGTTCACCTGTTTTATTCTAAAGTATATCTTACTTCTCTCTCAGTGCAATGATGTTTAGACTGTGTTCAGCATCCTCATTGCCTGTAAGAATTTCTGACAGGACAGGTACTGAGCGTAACTCAAAATGCTACACTACCTGTCACCAAATTTTCTCATGGAGAAAACACTTTGAGAGCTCTCCTGCTTATATCATATGAGTTTTGTCATCTCCAACAGATACTACTTTGAGGATAATGCAACAATCACATTAAAGCATAAATAACTGCTTAGACACACATTTTCATTCATATAGTCCCATCTCTACAGGTGCTAGACAAGTATGTAGGACACAGATAAGCTCCAAACATTAAACCTTAGAATGATAAATTCTAGTTACACCAACTACACACTATGCAGCTCCACATTTTCTACTTGTAAAACAGCAATATAATCCTTGCTAACAGCTTCCCAAGGGTGTCGTGAGGATTAAAGATTCGTATAGCTTTTTAGTTATTCAAAGGGTTATATCTAACGTATTAGATGTGCTACTCACTCCTGTGAGCCATCACAGGGCACCTTCTTATGAGGGATAAATTCCTATCAACTTTATTTTCTTCTTTGGGTGAGAAAAAACATTTCTCCCAAAATATGTGATTTGACCCCTTGTCCATCAGTAACTGTTGCAAAAAAGTCAGCATATTATCAAATGCAGTTAAATGCATAAAGGGAAGAGGAATGATTAAAGTTACAGAGTAAAAAAATCTTCATGATTGCCATATTCATAGAAATGGGGAAAGGCAATCTTTTGGAAGATACTGTCTTCTGAGAATTTCCAGTGTCTGCTATGGTGAAAGATGAAGTTACCACAAAACTACTTGAATAGAGCAGAAAGTACCCTGGTGTTTTATGAAAATATTGCAGATTTTGTGTTCTGTGAACTCTCCCAGGCCACACAAGCCCAGCATAATAATTATGAACAAACAGATATCTAGCAAAACCACTTTAAAAACTGGAGACACTGGTTATCATATCTATAAAAGCTACTACACAAAACTAAATTCACTTCCACAGAAACATTTTAAGAAAAAGAGGGTAATTATTACTGAAAGAGAAAGTTCTTAAATGTACAAGTGAAAGCACAAAGACTGTTTCATCAGTATTGGGTGTCTGTCAGGTCCAGACTCTACAAGCTGGCCTCATCAATTTCAGTATGGGTCTTCGTGAAGCGAGTTCATTCCTGGAAGATGTTAACAGATGAGAAAGAAAAAAATCCAACAGTAGCAATATTTTTGTGAGATTCTGAGAGCTAAACAACATGGTGGTATATACATACTACTGAGTCCTTTAGTAAAGCTTACATGCTATCCTAGATCACACCTATCCTAATTTTACAGGAAATCCAGACTGATGAAAGGTACATATGAAATCCTGTACTTTAGGCATCCCATTCTAGCCTCAAAGAACCTAAGGCAATAAATATACTAGGAAACTTTCTACAAAAGCAGAAGAAATATTTGCTTCCAACTGCCTAATACAATAACTGAATGTCACCTCCCAGGTAACATGCACAGGTAACTTACAAATGAAACGCTCCAGATGCATGATCCCACCATCACTAGCCTATGTTAAGAAAAAATAATACAAAAAGATCTGTACATCTTTACAGCTAACAGAACTGTAAACTTAGCAAATCATTAACATTGGTATGATGATTATATATACAATGGTTCAGTTAGGTGGCAGGAGAAAGTAGGTGCATACAGAAAGAGCGACCCGAAAGAAACATCAGAATTAACAGTTCCCTCTCGTGACAGCGTTTTACAACTGTTTGCCACCCCATACTAAAGCGGGTGGCAAAATGGGCGGCGAAAGTTTTAAAATGAAAGTCTTAAATACATCCCCGCAGTACAGCACCCAGCACCAGGACTGGCAGAAGTACGCTGGCACCTCCGCTCCCAGCCACGCCGCATTTGTTCGCTGGCGCCAACCGCGGCAGCATACAGAGGAGAAGGGAAGCCCCGGGCAGGTACACAGCCGGCGGGGCTGGCGGGCGGCGGCCCCGCGCAC